>NC_050513.1:3154084-3164705 GCF_002922805.2 Oryzias melastigma
TATAAAATAACCACACAAACGTCATCACTCTTTGGTAGTTTTATAGGTGCCCAGCAGAGGGCACTCTAAGCTGGACTTTCCTGCAGTTTTACTTCCATCCACTTTCAAACCCATCACATTTGAAAGTATTGTTGTAGCACACTCCTGAGGGACCAGAACCTCTGGGTCTTTGTTCTGGTTCCTCTCACATTGAAGTTACCTTCTTGTGTCCGGCCTGTGTGATGGCCGCCATGTCAAACAGCTGTCCGGTGTAATACTGAACGCCGCTGAGCATCACCACGGCGATGGACTCGCCCTCCTTCTCGATGGCTTCCAGGATGTCGGCGGTACGCAGGGTTGCTTCTCCCTGGAGGAACCAGAAGCTCTGAACTTTCTTCCAAACCCCTTAGAGGTGCACGTGGGCTCTGGAGAACACGCGTACCTCTCTGGGTGACAGCATCAGCATGCTGTGCTGAGGGTCAAACCCCCGCAGGCGGATCTGAGACTCCACGGCGTACTGGAAGCAAGGAGACAAACTCAGTTTAGCACCAAACCCTTCACGTTTTTAAGCAGTAAACTCCTGAAAGGGAAGCTGATTCAGAAACCTAGATGGATCCTGTCTGAGTTTGTTGATGGAGGAGGTTTACCTGGAAAAACTCTGCTCGGGTTTAGTTCCTCCACCTGAGAGTCTGAACGTCTGTCAGAACTGTTTCCATCAAAACCAGTAATTTCACTCAAAAACCCTGTTTCATATGGATGCTCTTAGACCAGTTTAATGCCTTTAAAATGCTAATTTATTGCATTAAAGTAGTTCTTTTCTTTTGTCAAACAGTTTTTTTTCATAATAAAATATATAGTTTTACAGGTGAAAGTCTGTAATTATGTGACAACATAACATAAAACAAGAGATAGAATTCAGGTTTTGCAGATTTCTTGTATTTATTTTAAGGACGACTTAAGTTTCAAAAGCATCTCCTTGTTGCTTCTAAGAGTCAGATTTGCTCCTATAGGTTAAAAAAAGGTTCCGTCAGTCGGACTCACGTGGTCTGAAGGGAAGGCTCTGGCCTCCAGCAGGATCTTGTGTCTGCTTGTGGTGGGTTTGTAGAAGGAGAGCTGCAGAGGGATCACATGTGTGTGTCTGTGCTGCTCAGCAGTCTGTTGGACGATTGGGGCCGTCTTACCATCAGAAGATGCAGGTTGACCGTCAGACCGTTCATCAGAGCCACTTCTGAAGTTTTAGCTCCTGAAAAAGAAAGAAAAAAGTCACATTTCGTGACCAGATCTCATGACCAGAAGGGTCGAACTTTCAGGTAAGGTTCTTCTTACCTTTCCGTCTCGTCGTTTTTACACAGAATTCTGGGTTTAAAGCTGAACGTTTATGTTGAAAGTGTCAAATTTTATAATTATAATATTGTTTCATATTACACCAGACCTGGTACAAACCAACTAAAATGTTTTTCTTTATTTTTACTTGCTGCTTAACACATTTTAAGAAAAAAAGTATTTCTCTGAATTTGTAGGTTTTTTTGTTTTGTAAATATATAGATGCTTAATTAAACTGAAACGAAGCTGTGACCCATAATTCTTGCCTTAAATGTCGGGGCTCTTGTGACGCCACTGTAGCCAATTATGTTGGATTTAAGAAGAAAAGTTGCATTACCTGCAATAATGTTAGTATGAATGCTTATGATGAATGTGTCGCTGAAGATACTGATTAGTATTTGCTGAATAATGTCTTGAACGTTTTGATACCAATATTGCTTGGGTTTAAAAATGCACAAAGATTTTTAAAAATTTCTTGAAAAAAAATAGTTAAAAAGTTTTTAAAATCTTAAGTTGCATAACATTTATGAATACCAAAAGTACAAACTTGAATGTCCTGAATGTTTTGAAACCAATATTGCATAGGTTTTAAAAAGCACTAAGATTTTGAAAATTTTGTGAAAAAAAAAATAGTAAAACTGTAAATTGCGTAAAATTAATGATTACCAAAAGTACAGGCATGAATGTCCTAAAGAGTTTGATACCAATATTACATATGTTTAAAAGTGCAATAAAAAGTTGAACATTTTCCCATTGAGTTTTCATGGGGATAGAAATGGCAAAACTTGCATAAAATCATAAAAACTGTACAAATACCAAAGATACAAGAAGGAATGTCGGCAAGCTGAGCATTTTGATACCAATGTAGGTTTAAAAGAGCACAAATATTTTTGTATAAAATGTACAAATACCAAAAGTACTAGCAGGAATGTCCTTAACGAGATTGATACCAAGACTGCAGAAATTGTGATTACGTTTTTACGTGTTAAAAAATGTACGCAATTGGAAATATGAAATAATTTAGCATTTTATAACTTTTAAGTTTTTATCTGGATTTATTGTACTATCATCATTTTGTTCCAAGTGTAAAATCAGTTAAAGGTGTTAATACTTCAGCCTTTTGGTCACAAGATTCAGATCTTTTACTAAGCTTGATTCACTGATGGATTCGTCTCTCATGAAAACTTTGTGGGTTTCTCACCGACTATTTTGGCCATGAGGTCCTCGATGTTGTTCTCGGCCCACGCCCACGGCCTGGACCCGTCCGTGTGACCGTGGACTCCTCTGTTTAAAAGACTTTGGATTAAAAGCAGGAAAAGCTTGTGTGATTTCACGCTACCATTTGGCGTACATTTTGGCCCACTTGTCCAGCTCCTCCTCCAGATATTTCCTGGCCATCTTCGGTTGAAGGCCCAGAGAGTTCCCACAGAGGTAGATGCATTCCTCACTGCCGTCTACGAGCGACAGGTCAGCTGCAGAGCCGTGAAAACTCTTCATTCATGCGTCCAAACCCAGACAGAACTTTGTGTTTGTTCGGTTTTTTACTCACAGACAGGAAGATCTGCGATTTTAGGCACCAGGAAATTCTTCCGGAGATCCTGCAGTTCATCGTTTTTGTCAAAGTGAGCAGCAACCTGTGGTGAGGAGGGACTGCAGCCCAGAGAGGAGGACACTTGCTGTACGGCTTCTCTGGGATGTAAACCCACAAACTTGTCCATTTAGGCTGAAACTGCAGTTTGAGGAACTTAATTTTAGCTCCAATATACATTAAACTGTAAATATTTCTGCTGTAACCTCAAGGAAAATGTGTTTTTTAGCCCTAATTCTCTGTGTTTTCTCTGGATCATCAATATGGAGAACTTTAGATAGCCAAAGGGCGACCCCGACTTAAAGTTGAATATTTATATCCTGGACGGCAAGGACCAGCTTGTTCTCTGAAATCATTAACCAACCCTGTCACACACTCAAAAACTCTAAAGTTTGCACCTAGTGTCCGTGAAAATGACATTTTGACTTTAAGAATTACCCCCCCCCCCCAAAAAAAAGCAAGAGAAACCATCTAAAAAATGAATGGGACTAAAATCTCAATGTGGCTCAAAACACTTTTTTTTCCTCAAAACCCCCTAATGAAACCAAAACACGCGTTTTGAATATTTCTAAACTTGGGATGGCCACAGAACCTACAGCTTTTTTGGCCATTTTGTGACTAAGTGTGAAAATGAGCAATTTTTACACAAAATGCTGAAAGAAAAGTTAATTTTGATAGTTTTGCACAAAAATTCCAAACACACACCACCAGGTTAAGTGTACGACTAGTTTTAATTCACCTTTGACCTCTGGAAGTGGCTACCATCTTGAATTTTCCCCCAAATTAAACCCCTCTAAGAGATTTCGATCTATCGCTTCCTAACTCCTCAAGCGAAAGTGAGAAGCTACTTGGAGTAAAAATGTTGGAATTAGAAGTTTTTTCATGGTGTTACCATGGCGACCTTGCAAAACTAGCACTCCCCATTTGCTCATAGATTTTTTTACCGGAATAATATGAAATTCTAATACATGAATCCCTGGCTCAAGCTGAACAGTCATATGATATGACTCTATGAGGAATGTGGTCGATATTAACAAAAAACTCTGTTGCTAAGGAAATCCAAAATTTTACTTTAGCCAATTCTTCTAAAAATTACAAAGATTTGTTCGTCACCCCCAGATGACAAAAAAATAAAATGGTTGTTATGGAGATAAACCAAGAGAAAAGCTGCCATTTTGAAAAAAGTGTGTTTTTTTTTACCCTCAACAATTTGTCACTTGTGGCCCCGACCAGGGTGGAAAAAAGGGGGGCTGTGGGTAGCCAGTGAGAGAGGGTTAAAAGGAGGGGAGGCATACGACTCCACTTACAGCTTTAATTTGTCTTTAAATACACCAAAAATCCCCTTCACATTATTGAAAAGCTCCCGATGTCCTCTGTAGATACCAAAATGAGTTCATTCAGTCAGATTTAGTGGTTGGGAGATATTTAGAAAGGTTCTCTACAGAGGACACATTTGCAAGAGTTAGTGTTTCTCCTTGTTTTGTATTTGTTCATTTAAGAGGAAATGCTCATCAGAGTCAAGTGCAGTTCGTACGTCGGTATTTGACGAGTTAATTTGATTGAAACATCTAAACAGCTCTATGTAGAACGTAGAAATGTAGAAGCTTCCGTTTTTTTCTTCAGCTGTGCTGTTTCAAAAATGTTCTTATCAGAAAGTGAAAGTTGTGCAAAAATCTGAAACTCACATGCTCTTCCTGTCAGGCCTTGTCTCTGGAGGCAACAGTCAGACAGACTGAGACAGTCCTCAGAAAGACCTTCAGCCCCTCCAGATCTACTGTCCGGTTAATGATTGTTGTGTTCGCTTCAAAGCATGCAGCTAAACTGATCACTCACTAAAGTCCTGTCACGTGCAGCCGCAGTTCTTCCCCTTTTTTTGTCCCAACGTTTGGGTAAAGAAACAGTTCTGCTGAACATCTGATTTGTTGATAAGCGGATGTGGAACCACGTGGCAGAAGGATTTCTGAGCTTCTGGCACAAAGGACAGCGCTCAGGCTGACTTTGAACCATCAACATTCATGATTTCCACTCCGAGGGGTCGGGAACGGAAAGAACTTGTTGGGTTGGAGTTTTTTGGGGTGGAGCCAAGAAGAAAAAACTTTATTGATGCATTAAAATCTATTTTCAGTTCAGTTT
The DNA here is from genome assembly GCF_002922805.2 of Oryzias melastigma. Taxonomy (NCBI): domain Eukaryota; kingdom Metazoa; phylum Chordata; class Actinopteri; order Beloniformes; family Adrianichthyidae; genus Oryzias; species Oryzias melastigma. Next base: position 3,159,108 of record NC_050513.1, read on the forward strand.
TATGACTTGTTATTTCCCTTGTCTGATGTCCTAGTGGTGTAGACCTTCAAAGCTGTAAGAATCATAAGCTTTTCTCAAAGGAACTCAAAGGACATACACAAAAACTTCACAAACCCAATGATTAAGAGACCGTAGAACATTTCATTGGTGAGTTTCTGTCAAGCTCAAAGGTTGACAGTTTAGTTCTTGAGCTGTATAGTTTCAAAGCTCATGGTCAAAGTCAAAAGCACCATGAACAGTGTTGTTGAGTAACCATGTCACCATAATGTTCATATACTTAAAATCCAAGTATTTTACAACTAGAAGTCATGATTCAGACAGGAAACTAGTGACTAAGCATCAGCAAGTCCAGCCACTCTCAGCAAGTCCCATAACCCCCTACTCTCACTTCAAGAGACGTTTCCTTTCTTGATCCAGACCTGGTGACAAGCAGGACTGGAACCCCTGCACAGCACCAATGGCGTTTTAGAGTCGCACTACACAAGTCCTTCTCACTTAGAATGTTCTCGTGGCGCTTTTGACTTTGAGGTTTCGGCAGTGAGATTTAAAAGTGTACAACCCTAGAAGTAAACTCACAATCTTTGGGTTTGACGGCTGTATACCGACTGTGTGAGTTAGTTCTTGAAGCTTTTGAATTCCTTTAGGAAAAGTTCAAGATCTGGCATTTGAACCTTGAGTAACAGAATTTCAGAATCTCTCAGACAAGCCTTCCACACTTTAGAAAGTTCCCATGGCACTTTTGACTTTGAAGATATAACTTGGGGCTATAAATCCAACCAACTCGAGGAACTAACAACCTTTGAGTTTGACAACAGTCCACAAACCGTGAGAGCTATACAAACTGTACGGAAGAGCATTTTAAAAGCTTTTCATCTTCTATTTTTAGTTCCTTTAACCCTCGTGCCCTCTTATGGGGTCCAGATGACCCCAGGGTTAGCCCTTCCATGACAAAGGTGGACAAGATTTCATGTCTGTCATTGGACACCAGTAAAGATCGACAATCATTGGAGAAAAAAAAAAGTTCAGCGCACTCTTGTGGGGTCCAGACGACCCCACTTTTAATGTAAACAAGCCAAGGAGAGCGGAAGGGTTACCCCTTGTGCTATCCAAGATATGTTGAGAGTAGGGTCATCTGGACCCCACAAGACTTTCTTTTCCAAGGATTTTTTATCTTCACTGGTGTCTGTGGAAGGCATGAAATCCTGTCCATATTTGTCGTGGGATGGATAACACGTCAATGTAAGCCTTGGGTCATCTAGACCCCATAAGATAGCACAAGGCCTATGAAAAGCTTGTGTATCTAGGAACCTTGAAGATCTGAGCTATTGTCTCTATGTACTTGTTATCTTCAGAGAAGTCTGTAGTTTCTAGGTTCTCTGTGGTTCTTCAAAGGTCTGTGGAACCCAGAACTAGAACCTGGTTTGTGGTTCATGGTTACGAGGAAAAAGACACAAAGTTTGTTGATATGCAGCATCTTTATTGAATCCAGGAACTGTAGGTCTTCCTCTCACGGCTGGAGTTTCCTCCGGAATCGTAGGACTGCCAAGCGCTCGTTTGCGGCTCTCGCGGACAAGCAGGACACCCCCTGCAGGCCGGACTCCCCCAGCACCCGGATGATCTCCTCTGCCGGGATGGAAATGTTAAGGTGGAAGGGGCTTCAATGATCAGATATTCTTCTGCTCTGTAACAAACCTGGATCGTTCTCGGCGATGGTGATGAGGTAAAAGACACCCTTTAAGGACAAAAGCTCCCCAACCAGAGGCAGGAATCGGTCCGTCACCTCTCTGCCCCGCTCTCCGCCCGCCCAGGCGGCTTCAATCCCCCTGCTGCCCACCTGGAAGAAAAAAATACAACAATTCACTTTGAGGTTTAACCGTCTGCAATGCAAACTGTACACACCCACCTCCTCTGAAGGAGTGACCACGTAAGGAGGGTTGAAGAGAAGGACGTCCACCTTCCCGCTCAGCTGAGGAAGAAGACTCTCCACCTGACATGGGAACATGCACCAATCTCAAACTGCGACCATGACGTGGGGTATTGCTGAAGGTCGTACCAGGTCTGTGACGACAGGCTGCAGGGAGACGCCATTGCAGGACGCCGTCGTTGCTGTGCACTCAGCTGCTGCAGGATTCACGTCTGTGCATCTGAGGACGACAAACATCTCAGACTTTACAAGCTTCAGGTCAGCTGCATCAGTGAGGTGGAACATTTGGGTGATAAAAGAGCATTTGTCAAAATAAAACATTTGTGTTATGGTTGCTTATGTAAGAAAACATTGTTTTTAAAAAGGAAATTTGATCATTTTAGGACAGCAGTGACATCTGCTGGGCAACTGAAGCTATTACAACGATACATTCAAACAATGCAAAAATATTCTTCATAATAAAACTACACTTTTCCAGGTTTTTTGAACAATCGAACAGTTTTTTATGATACATCCGTGATCCACAAGGAGGCTGTCCTTCAATCTAAAATCTAAAACTACTAAAGTCATATTTATCTCTAATATTTATAAAAGCAGGACTCTGCTGCTTCTAGATCATTCAATTTGATGCACCAAGGATGCTTCTGGAAATGTCTTTCATAGTAAATAATCCAACAATGCACAATTTTTAAGAAACTTAGTTCATTTGGCTATAAAACATCACCAAAAATAAAGTGACGTAACAGCAAGTCCACTGTTTTACTCTTTGTTTTACCATACATTTTATAAAAAAATAAAAAACATGCCTGTCTTAATCATTTAATGTATGCAATTAGCAATTTAATTAGAGTTATAAATGTTTTAAACAAAATAAAACAGAATAAAAAACAAAGAAATGTTGTTTGGATAATTTTTCTGTTACATTTTCAGTGGGTGCTGTTACGCTGTGGCGACCCCGAAGGGGATAAGCCGAAAGTGAACTACTACTACTCGTGATTTGGTTTCTAAAACAGACACAGTGTTTGGGTTTTGGACATGACTCATAATTTGGTTGTTAAGCATGACTGATGATTTGATTTTAAAACATGACTTTTTTTTACATAACAGTATTTGGTTTTTAAACATGACTCGGGTTTTTAGTTTTTAACATGACATATGATTTGATTTTTAATATGATTCGTGATTTGGTTTCTATAAGAGCCACTGTATTTGGGTTTTAAACATGAATTGATTTTAAACATGACTCAGGGTTTTATTTTTAACATATTTCAGCATTTGGTTTTTAACAGGACTCAGGATCTGGTTTTCAACAAGACTCCGAATTAAACTCGCATTTCTGAACATTATGCTCACATGAACAGAGCCGAGGGTCCGACCACCGATGCCAGGAACGCGGACACGACCCCCGAGCCGCTGCCCACCTCCACACACACGTCCGGGCTGCAAACAGCGGCGACAGCAGCTCCGTGAACAGGAGAAATGAACCACAAACTTTGCGTTAAAAATGACATCACACAGATCTACTTGTTGCTCCGCAGCGCCTCCGCGTCTCTCTCCAGCGCGTTGATGAGCAGGAACGAGTCCTCCGCGGGCTCGTAAACATCCTGGAAGTCCCCGCGGCCAGCGTGGGAATAGTCTGGCGTGGGGAAACTGCTGCACATCACTCCCCACGCGAGTCCCGCAGACTCGCTCACACCGGGAACAATCCGAACATTCCTAGTGTCTGAGTTTCAGCTTGATTTACCCGCACGCTAACATGCTGAACTACTACTTCCTTGTTTTGCAGTGACGTCATATCCGTCTTCCTCCTTCTTCGCCAACGTCTAAGGTGCTATACTGCCATCTACTGTGCAGGAATGAAAACGTAAAAAAATGTTTTTAGATCAAATAAAATAATAATTCAAATGAACATTTACAAATGATATATATATATTTATGTATATATAATTTTATATCGAGGGAAGTTAACATGTCTGTTCAACCTTTAGCTGAAAACTTCATAACTGAATTATCACAGCAGTTTATTTAAATATAAATGTATTCTCAGGTTTAAAATATGCTGGAAAAAAGGTTCAAAGATGTTTATCAGAAAGTTTCCTTTTGTTTCAGTTGGTTAAAAAAATATGGGTTTCCTTGTAGAATTTTCAAAATAAATCTTTCCTTTATTCATTTAGAAATGAATGTCCACAGAGAAAAAAAATCAAAGAAAACTACCAAATATCTGAAAAACAAACTGTAGAATTTGTTTTATATTTTCATGTTGAGTAAAACAGATTTTTTTTATCTTAAAAAATATTTTTGGGGTAATTTTTTGTGTGTTTGTGTCACGGCTGTACAGTGAGAACGTGTTTAGTTTCCTTAACCGTCCTCAGATTAAACGCTGATGAAAGTTTAAACGCTTGTGTTTGTGTCCTTCATCACCACAGGAGCAATAACATGGAGCTCTGCAGCGTCTCTAATCAATTCCTCATGCTCTTCAAATTGCATCTGGAGATGCACGTGAGGACGCATGTTAATGACAGGAGCGAGCAGCACAAAGCAGAGCACAGCCCGGGACGGAAAAAAATAAAAAATAAAAAAGCGGCACCTGATCCAAGCAGCTCTCACCTCAAAATGATGCTCCAACAGGAAACTCTACTGTCATTCAGAGGAAGAAATTCACCTGAAGAGGTCACCTTGACTGTTGAGAAATGAGTTCAGTCTGTTATAGAAACGGTTATTGATTTTAGTTAATTATAAAGAGCTCATCAGTTTAATGTGCATATAATAAGTCCACAGTCTTTTGCGGTTAGGCTCTGAGCTGACTACAGCTTAGGATGAACTTGGACCACACATGAATGAACCCTAGAGGCTGATGGTGGTTAGAAGTCAGATAAAGGATTGCTCCAGGTGGAGAACAGGGTGGAGGAGGGCTAACCATTCATGAATTTAAAGACAAAAATGATTGTGATTGGCTGAGAAGAAGATGGGCTATTGATAGTGGTGTGTTGTGAACAACCCAGATTACCTGTGACTGAGGTAGCTCTACTTACTGAAGATGTGCCAGTGCTTCAGATGATAGAGCTAAGGTGTTCCACAGGGCTCCGTATTTGAGCATCTTCTCTTCCCTTTAAGTGGGAAAAAGGAGAAAAAAGATGATAGCAGAGGAAATTATGGTTTAAAGTGATGTATATTCTTCATTTTCAGTATTTTTTTTCAACCTTCATTTTGTTTAAAAAAAACTGCCTTAACTCTTTAAACGCCTGCTAAACCTAACAACAGAACACATTTGGAAAACATACTAAAAGCACCGATTGTGTATATTACTCCCCCAAGAAGATAAGAAAAATAAAAAAATATATTTTTCATTTATTTTTGTCTTGGTTGGGTAGTTAACCAACTATATATATTTTTTTCCTATCCTAAAATCGTTTCCAGTGCTCTTTTAATTTTAGTTATGGTGTTTTTAGCCAAAATTGAGCAAGCTTATAGCTTCAAACTAGCATTAGCGACGCAAAAATAATGACAAGCAATATTGAACCAAACAAGCCGTTTAAGCCAGAATTGCATTTCTCTTCACCTAAGCATAAGTGAGCCAGGGTGTGCGCAGGGAGAAGGGACACTTAGGCCCCGCCCATTTCAGTAGCTGCCTCATTAGTCTGAGCTTTTTCAAGCATCTGGTTCTCTGATCCATC
>NC_050513.1:3167303-3170460 GCF_002922805.2 Oryzias melastigma
TTTATTTTCAGTATTTTTTTCAACCTTCATTTTGTTTTAAAAAAAAAAACTGCCTTAACTCTTTAAACGCCTGCTAAACCTAACAACAGAACACATTTGGAAAACATACTAAAAGCACTGATTGTGTATATTACTCCCCCAAGAAGATAAGAAAAATAAAAATATACATTTTTCATTTATTTTTGTCTTGGTTGGGTAGTTAACCAACTATATATATATTTTTTCCTATCATAAAATCGTTTCCAGTGCTCTTTTAATTATAGTTATGGTGTTTTTAGCCAAAATTGAGCAAGCTTATAGCTTCAAACTAGCATTAGTGACGCAAAAATAATGACAAGCAATATTGAACCAAACAAGCCGTTTAAGCCAGAATTGCATTTCTCTTCACCTAAGCATAAATGAGCCAGGGTGTGCACAGGGAGAAGGGACACTTAGGCCCCGCCCATTTCAGTAGCTGCCTCATTAGTCTGAGCTTTTTCAAGCATCTGGTTCTCTGATCCATCAGAATTTAAATTAAGAAATACTCAGGAATGGAGTTTTAGTCATAAATTATTTTATATAGGCCATCTACTGTGAGAAAAACGCTATAAGAACACGTGAAAAACACACACAAACAAAAAAACGATATTTATTGGAGCGGGTCTTTAAAAGAAATTCAAATAAAGCTAACTTTCCATGACTAAACTCAGCTAAAATGCAAAATAAGAGGCAAAAAGAACAGAAATGTTTGTAATAAAAAATAACAATAATTTCATAAACCATGTAAAGCCCACTACTAAAAATTCACAGATTTTTTTTTAAATGATTAAGATGGTTTTTAAACTCACAAAAAATGGAGGATGTAATTTTTGTTAGCTATAGATAGCATGTTGAGTGATTTGGTAAGTTTTAGCTTACAGTAACAACACATTCTGCCATTTAAAAGCGCCTTATTTCTACAATGTTTTAATTTTGATCCACACATTTTTAACACTGTGTAACTATATTATTAATAATTATTAGTCAACAAATTTAGTCTTTTTCAAGACAACAAGAAGTCATTTTAAAAAATGAATAACAATATTTGAGTTAGTCCCACCATAAAGCTTAAAAAAAGCTAAACTTTTTCCCGCCAAAATCGAGTTTCAGATTTCATGGAGGCCGCCATTTTGAATTGTGCAAATAACGGCCTTATACTCCCTCTATTGGAGGGATATGGTACTACAGGGCATAAAACATGGATCATGTTATAATTAGTGGGTTTTTCAGTAAAGTTTTGATCATTCTAATGAACTAGGAGTCCCAGAAACGCGTTTATAAAATATGATGAGTTAATTAAAAATCTGTGGTAGCTCTCCTCTCCAAGTTCCAATAACCCTAACAACAATAAAGATCTGGCAGGAATCTGAAGCTTTTCTCTAATGAGACCTGCGTCCAGCGTGTCCTCTGTGACTTTGCTCCTCACTCGGAAGTCACTTTGGATAAAAGCGTCTCACAAATGATAAAGATAATGTAAAGTCTGGGTCATCTCTTTACAAACTTGTAAAAAAAAAAAAACACCAAAAGAAAGACGGCCTTTCAGACGGCTGTCATTTATTACATAATTAAGCAGGCGGGTTATTTAGCATGCATGTCCAATATTTATTAATCTGTGCAAATTGCAGCATATGAGCACGTCGGTCTGAATCTCATCACAGGAGCCCAGTGAGCTGTGAAAAACCTCTCTTCTGCAGCTGTCCAGTCTCTGCTTTTCAACCCAACATGAAGATTCCAGAGATTCAGAGTCAAATGAAACCAAATATGTGCAATATAAACATAAAGGTGTAGCACAAGGGGGGAGAAAATCTGAGGATGATCTCCTGGATCAGATGCAAATCCCAACATGGAGTCCAGGAGATCAGATTGAACAGGAGAAACAACAACATGGAGGTAGATCCAGAGGATTAGGCTAAAAATAAGGATCAAATTCATGTTTATTTATGTCATAAATGTTGATTAATTTAATTCATGGACTATTTCTAGGCAACAAACAGCTTTTAGTTCATTTTGATGAAAAAAACTCAAACTTTTAGCCTGAAATCTAATTGCTAATATTTATTATTTAGACGTTATTTTTTATCTATTGTAGATAACTGATATCTGAAAACGCTAATGCTGATAGCTGTAAACACTGAAGCTGATAGCTGAAAACGCTGAAGCTGATCGCTGAAAACGCTGAAGCTGATCGCTGAAAACGCTGAAGCTGATAGCTGAAAACGCTGAAGCTGATCGTTGAAAAAGCTGAAGCTGATAGCTGGAAAAACTTAAGTTGATAGCCAGCTAAAATATTAGCTAAATGCCAAATTAGCCTTAAAAAACTTAAAAAAAACTTAGGTTAGCCAAAACAGCTAGCATTTAGCTGAAAAAATAGCAAAACTTCAAAAAATCTTTAAAAAACTGAAAAAAGCCTAAATTAGCCAAAACCGCTAGCATGTAAATATTAGCCTAACTTCAAAACAGCCTAAAAAATTTAAAAACAAAAGCTTAAATTTGCCAAAAAAGCTAGCATGTAGCTGAAAAAACATCTTAGTAAATGCCAAAATAGTCCAAAAAACTAGCAGAATGCCAATTTTTAAAATTTTAAACTGTAACTTTTTAACATAATTATGAATAATAAAAATACAGGAATATTATTCCAGAATAAATCAACTTAAACCTTAAATAACTTTCTATATTTTACTCTCCATAAAATTACAAGTTAGAAATGAATCCAAGATAACACCGGGTAATTAATAACAATAAAATCAAATGATCTAGAGGGCCGTATAGAATGACCCGGAGGGCCAGATCCGGCCCCCGGACCTTGACTTTGACACGTGTCCTAGAAAATACCAGATTTTTGGGGTAAAAATGATATAATTGTGATTTAAAGGCCAAAAAATGAGAAATCTTTTGGCTAAAGAGGTTAAAAAGCGCTGACAGCACAAAAAAGATCAGTAAAAATCCAGTCCGGTGGTGCAAACCGAGGCCTCCTAACTCCTACCGCAGATGTTCATCTGCATCTCCTCACGTCTCCTCGCTCCAGACTCCAGCAAAGTGCGGCTTCAATTCCCCGAATCACTGAATATCAGTAAAAAGTAGGACAGAGCGGCTGTGTCGTCAGCTGCCAAATTAAGTGTTTCTATTAATGAACACGATG
>NC_050513.1:3170919-3173335 GCF_002922805.2 Oryzias melastigma
ATTTTACCATATTTTAGTTACTGTGCAGAGATCTGGGGCAACAATTACATTACATCAATAAAACCACTTATTGTTCTTCAGAAAAGGGGTATACGAGTCATACACAAAGCTGGTTATTATGATCATACTCATCCCCTTTTTACTCATTCAAAATTACTCAAATTAAAAGATTTGGTTAATTATTTAACTGCACAAATTATGTACAAAGCCCAAAATAAAATGCTGCCTAACAACATTCAAAAACTGTTTACGAGTAGAGATGGAGGGTACTCCCTAAGAGGACAATTTAGATTTAAAATAAATATAACTCGTACCAGAAGAAAACAATTCTCCATTTCCTTTTGTGGTGCAAGACTGTGGAACAGTATATCTGACAAAATCAAAAATAGTCCATCGATAAGGTTATTCAAAATTCAATACAGGCCAAAAATATTTAATGACTATATAATCATAGATAAATGAGGGGCTATTGTGGATGTATAGTGATTAGTGCATATATGTAAGTGTACAGGCATATACATGTACATACATTTGTGTACGGGTGTTTACATATATATGGATCTTTTTTTCTTTTCTCTTCCATGTGTGTATGCCGTTTTTCTTTCTTTGTGACTTTTTTTTTCCTTTATTGAGACAAATAAAGTGTGTACTGTTCTTTTGGTTACTCTTTTGTTTCTTGTTTGACTGTTTTATTGTTTTAATAGTGTTCAAAATAAACTGAAACTTTTAGACAAATAGATCCATGAACGTCTTTGTTTTCCTCGTTTGAGCTGGAATCTGGATCAGAACTGTTGATATATTGATCACCAATGACACAGGTTTGTTGATTTAGCCTAAAAAAACATTTGAAAGTAGATCAAAAGATGATCAAAGTGGATCGTTAAAGAATTTTTATCTTATAAACCCTGCTAGGATTTTTTTTGAGTCACGTAGCTGCTGGAGCCTATCCCAATCACAATTTAGAGTCACCTATGGAGCCGGTTTCTGGACCGTGGGAGGAAACTGGATCTTCACCAGGATGTAAATCCACACACTTTAAAAACAGAACGCTTAGACATAAGTCCAAACTTCGTACTCCACTGGCAAAATCTCTTTAAATAAGTGGGAAAAACATTTTCAATGAGGTTAGAAAAACGGTTTTAATAATAATTGTTAACAATTCTAGTCGTTCAGACATATTTCCTTAAGATTATTTTGGGTACAGAGAAACTTTGTTGATTAGATTATTTTGTCTTCCAAGATAGTTTCTCGTGAAATAAAGATTCTTTAATGCTCTTAAGAGTCCGTTTTTGGCTGGGATTTGAGCCAGAACCTTCTCAGTGTGAGTGCTAACCACTACACCACAGCACAGAGGCCTAAACTTGAGTAGCTCTTATTTTACAGTATTTACATGTATTGATTTTTTTAAATTAAAAATTGGATTTTACATCAATATTTAAAAAAATAAAGTAAAGTGGCACCAAAGTAATACAGTTAGAAAAAAACCTAAATTATTTAACTTTCTTGCATTTTTAATTGGAGTCTGCTGTAGCAGGAGGATGTATTTTATTTTGAAAGGAACAGGTGTGTGCTACTTGCAAAAGTTAAATAAATTGTTATCATCCAGTCATAAATATTTAAAAGCCACATTCTAAAAATAAATGATTGAATGATCACAAAAACATAAATTAAGTGAATTTTTATAAACTAAGTTGGTATATTGTTAATAGAAATAGGACCAAATTGCTCTTTTAGGGTTAAAAAAATGAACCTTTGAAAGTGTAATTTCACAAAAAACCTGTCTAGTTTTTGCACCACTAAATAATTTTAATAAGAGCAATAATAAAAACTTTATGATTTTAAATGCCAGATATATTACTTTTCAAGTTTAAATGCTTTCAGAGTCTTTAAAATCAATTTAAGCAAACAGAAAAAGTAATTAAAGCATTGTATGACCCCCCCTTGCCCTCGCCACCCACCTCTACACATCACCGCCCCCCTCGACGCCCACCGTTGACCTGACCTCACTTGCTACACAACCACTACGCCCCTCCCCCCTTTTTTTGCAAGGCTGGTCTGAGCTAAATGTGACAAATTTATCACTTTTTTTTAAAATGGTGGCTTTTCTGTTGGTTTAATCTCCATAGCAACCATTTTAGGTTTTGTTTGCATGGCAACACCGAACAGATCGACGTGAGTTTCAGATGAACTGGGAAAAGTAAACGTTAGGATTTCCTTAGCAACGCAAGTTATTTGCTAACCACGAACACATTTGTTATAAGTTCATATCCTGTGCTATATTATTTTTATCAGCTTCAGCCTGGGATCAATACATTGCAATCATACTAAAAGTTTTTTGGTGAAAATTCAAGGTGTCCAGTAACTCCAGAAGGACATCGGCTGGCGGCATGAGTGTGAAATTTCGTGAGAATCTGTC
>NC_050513.1:3173434-3184606 GCF_002922805.2 Oryzias melastigma
TTATTTTGTCCACTGGATACTTTTGTGGCAATGCTACAAAATGGCTGCCAAGTCATAGCTTGTGTGTCCATCCCATAGTAATTTCAAAAGTTCCTTTGGATATCTCCGGCACATGTATGTTTGTTTTTTTCCGTAAGTGGATTCTAACATTTTTTTTTAATTTACATTTTTAGCTGAGTCAGCAGGTTTTGGGGGATTTTTTTTGTTTACCACGCCCACTTTTTTGTATGTTGTATGCTATGCTGTTCCATTTAGCGTGAGCCTGCGAACTCGTAGATGCCGTTTTTACAACATTCCGATAAAACTAGCTAAGGTTAAGCTAGCTAACTAGCTAAGCTAAGCTAGCTAAGGTCGCAACAGTTGCGAAATCGCCAGTTTACGGTTGTAGCTGGTTCTAAAGGTGCTTTTTAATAAAGATTCAAGATGGCGGCCTCTTCCCAAGGTCAATGAAGCTGTGGTGGTTGTAGACTACAGCTAGAGGTATGTTTGTGAAATTTGGGGAAAATCGCACAAATAAAAGTGTCGTTTTCCGATATTGGGGAGAAATTAGATAACTGCAAAATCTCATAGTTTGATACAAAATGGCTCCCAAACTGTGAGGGGTGTGGCCATCCCATAATAATTTAAGTCCCCGGGGTTATCTCCAAAACATTTATTTTAGTTTTGTTTGTATATTTTGAAATAATTTTTGTTTTTGCCCCAAAAGCGATTTTTGGCCCGTTTATTTTTACGGTTCTGCTCGCCGTGATGTCATCATCTTGGGGGGGGTTGAGGGGTCTCACGCCCCTAAGAAAACTTCTCGGCTTCTTCTGAGTGGTGAAATGTTTGCGGTGAGTTCTGCCAGCTCAGCAGCCGGCCGTGAAACACAAAGCAGGCTTTAGCGTTCAAACATGCAGCAGTAATTCTGCACAGATGCAGCCGACAGCCGAGCCTCGACTGCGCAGCAGCAGCTGCTCCCGGCTCGTCGGCTGCGTCTGTCCAGCTCTGCTGTGGTCTCCTCAGCTGTTCGGCCTCTCAATCAACTCCTGTGTGAAGGAAAGGAATCGGATTCAGCCTCTAAACTCTAATTCAACCTCTAAAAACGAAAGAAAATGAAGGGGATCAGAAAGAAAAAAAGTTATTTTCTGACTCCTTTAAGTTCTTTTAAAAAATATAAAAATACATATCTGCATCAATGTTTGTAGTTTACATTAAAACTTTCAATTTAGAACAATAAAGACACTGGAAACTCTCAATTGTATTTGATTGTATTTTTGCAGTTCTTTTCCTACAAGTTTAGGAAGTTACCCAGACTAGTATACTACCACCACCGTGTTTAACTGTTGATCTTCTCCCTTCATCAATAACATTTGTCGTTCATTTGGAACCCGCTCTGATGATCCATTTTCAAAGGGTTCCCATTGGTTTGTAATTATGATGATGCCGTTTTTAGCCAAAATTCAACTGTTTTCTAGGACATAGTTTCTGCAGGGCGGCAGGAGTTCATTCAAAATTCACCTCCAAGCTGGCGCTCTCCTCCAGCCCCTCACAACCCAACCAAACATTACTGATGCAGGGGGTGGAGCTACCTGGCAGTGGTCTCCCTCCCAATTGTTGTTGCATGGACATACTCATCAATTGTAATTATAAGCTTTATTTTCTCCTTAAATCTGTCCTCCATCATCAGACAAATGCCACAAAATCATGTAAAAAAAACACAGTTTGACCAGATCCCATGGATCTACATCCTGAACTCTGACCCCACCTGGATCAGAGGCGCCCTGCAGGTTTTCGTCTGTGACCTTTCGGATGAATCCTTCAAAGTCAGGGTTTATTTGAATGATATTAGCTGCTGCCACTGAAAATGACGGTTCACTTGGCACGAGAGCGCGTGTACCACCAGAAACTGGCGCCCGCGAGCATGAAGGCGTGGGCGAGCTTGTTTGTGCGAACCGGCTGCAGGCAGCAGGGCCGCATGCTCCCCGTCTGCTTCCAGCTGACGCTCCGAACCCCGCCGCCCACGCCGCGCACGGACCCCACCGAGGTCTCTGCGTGGAAGGTCACGAGGATCACGGCCTCGTGACCTCCTCACGTTGAAGGCTTTTATTCCGAGAATAGGTTTGTTGTTTGTTTACACAGGAAGTGACCTCGTCCTCCAACGTTTAACACGACTTCTAGAACGCCTCATTTTCTCGCTCCGTTCGGCTCACTGAAGCGTGGAAAACAGGAATGAAGAAGTCGGAGCGTGTCAGCAGATCAACAGCAGAAGCAGCAGCTGCTGCGCTCCTCACTGTAACAGGTGGCCTCCGGTCCTCCGAGGCCAGCCGGAGCGGAAAAGTTTGGAATTTTTCCTGTTTTTTTGTAGCAGATAAGCCTCTTTTTGAGTCATCCGACCGGCCTTCTCCCTAACTCCTTTTTGCATCTTCGAGTTGGCGACAAAAAGGAAAGAAAGGGATGAAACGTGGAGCAGACGGGCCTGCAGCTGCTGCTGCAGCTCAGGCACACCCAGACATGTGGGGGGACAGTCGACGCGTTTGCTGCAGCTGCAGCCCTGCTGCTCCAGCGTAATTAAATTTGAATAGCTACTAAAACACTCAGGGATAATGCACTTAGTCTGGAATGAATATAATATGCGGCTCCGTTCTCCTTTTTGTTTACGAGTGTGAAAACAGCTTCAGGTTAAAAGTGGATTTACATTTTTTCTTAAGTTTATTCGTCAACAGAAAGCTATTTTCCTTTAGGGTTTGTTTTTTGTGCTTTTATTTTGAAAGGAAACAGTGCAGCCACGTGGGACTCTTTTACCGCTCTTTAATGTCTCTATGGCTGAAGAAAAATAAAATGATAGAGACCCTAACTTTTCAAAATGACAGCTTAATATAAATTAGTTTACATACACTGTAAAAAGTGAAAATTTTGATCAATTAAAAAAAAACTCTGTAATTTGTTACAATTAAATATATACATTTTCAAATTGATTTTTTAAGTTGAGTAAACCATCTACTCAAAATTTTAATTTGGTGAAAACTAAGCATTTTAAATGTAGAAAATTTGTGTTAATTGATCAAATTTTTCACATTTTTTCCGTGGGTTTACTGCAAAGGAAAGACTATTTTCTGAGTATAATTAATACGAACTTTATCTTTCTACTTGACAAAAAGAATTCTGCACTTGAATGTGAAAACTATGCAAAACTATGAAATTAAATATCTCAGTTGGGGTGAGAGATTAAATATATTCACTACTTCTTAATCAATCAATCAAACTCTACTTGACTTTAGTTAAGTTTAGTATTAACTTTAGTATTAAAACATACAACAAAATCTATTATTTTCTTCTTACATTTAAATTTTCTTTGCTTTTTTTATTAATACAGTTTTTTATTTCTGTAATAAGTTTTATAAATCTGTGGGTTTTTGTTGTATTGTAAACATGTTATTTTGAATGTTAAAAACTTTAAAAGAAATTTTAAATTTTAAAAGTTGTTCACTGCAAAAACTGAATCGTGAGAACTTGTTTCAGAAAAAATGTATTTTTCTCTGTCTTGCAAGAAGTTTAAGAAAATAAATATCTTAGTGTCTAGAATTATTCCTTACAAAAATCTTCGGTACATGGGCAGATTTTGAAAATTATTATTCAAATAACTTTTTTTTATTTCAGGATTTTCCTACTCAGTTGTAGTCATGTCTGCTTAAATCACAAAATAAAGTACATGTTGCACATTTTGAAATAATTTGTCAAATGTAGAAAAAGTCTACTGCAAAAACTGAATCCTAAGAACTTGTTTTAATAAAGATGTCTTATTTCTGTCTTTCAAGCAATACGAAACAATATAAACTAATTAAACTAAGTTTTAGTTTAAAAAAAAGTGCCAATATGTTTTTGTCATTCCAAAGGTCATATATGATCATAAATGTATATATGATCATATATAGTTCCATTGTGTATCGGTAGTTATATAAAAGTATTGCTATTTTTTGAACCAATTTGCTAAGATCTATTTTATTATTATTATTTTGCATTTCATTATTTCTGTTTTTGTTATTTAATTCTGCAATTGCCTCCATCTGTTTGATTGTAATAATAATGTAAAAACTGTCATTTCAAGCCATGTTTTGTTCTTGGAGGGCACCGTACCCCACTTTGTGACGTCACAATGTGCGGACTGCTCGTTTTAGAGGATTGGGAGGGGCTTAAAGAGGAATGCTGGATCAAAAAAACACCAGATTTTTTTTTCATAAGGAAATACTTTATAATACACTGAAAAGCTGAAAAAAGTAGATTTTGCATGATATGGGTCTTTTAAAATAAGATATTTTGGGTCTTTTTTTACCACTTAGTTAGATGTTTTTGCTTTTTCAAAGATATTTTTTCTCTTTTTGGAGTTATTTGTCAGTGTTTTCGTTTGTGTTTTGACTCTTCACTTTCTAAACTAACTTGTTCGCGGATGAACGTGCGTGAAGGACCCCCGCGTGAGCGTGCCCTCCTGTCCAGCTGGCAGTGCAGTGCGCGCGGCGGACGCGGCGCTGCGCTCGCGCGGCTCCTCCTGACTTTCCCCCCGCCCTCCTCCTCCTCCCCCCTCCCTCCTCCATCTCCTCCTCAGGAGACAAACCCGCGCGGCAGGAGCGGAGGACGCTCATTCTCGTCCGTGACGGCGGCCAGTGCTCGCCTCCTCCCCGCCTGACGCCTCTCCGATCCGACCGCCAGGCTCCGCGCCCCGCTCGTCCGCCCTCCGCGGCGCGCTGCCTCCTCTTCCTCCTCCGCCGCTGTGACGGCTCCGCGCCGGGGCGGTCCGGCGGCTCCATCCCCGCTCCCCCCGCGCCCGGACGCTCCCTGGATGCTGGATGAATGATCGCAGAGTTGGGAACAAGTGTGAGAAGAGACGCCGAGGCTCCCGGGATCTGAGGCTCCTGCCCGGAGGAGGAGGACGATGATGGGGGGGACGTCCCTGTGTCTACCTGCTATTGTTGTTTTACTCTTGCAGTGTAAGTGGAACACGAGGAGGAACTCCTCTGGGAGCTCTCTCACACTGAAAAGCTGATAGTGAAGCTGGGGAGTGTGCTGGAGCAGGAGGTGGCCCTGGAGGGGTCTGGTGAGGGCACCTGCTGGGGGGGGGGGTGTTTTGGCAGAGAAGCTGGTAAATCTGCACAGGAGCTCAGAAGGTTGGACTCCAACCAGAAACTTCCAACTGCTCGTCCAGGTTGTTTCTTCCAGGACAAAAAAAAAAAAAGAAAAAAAGAGCAGAGATGAATTTTTCAGTAGTAGGACGACACCCCCCACCCCCCATCTTCCAGTGATTATTCTGCATGTGACATTCATGAAAAGGGAAAGCGATGGGAGCGCTGTTAGGAGTTCAGTGAAGCAGCAGCAGCATCCTGACGTGGATGTGAGGAGACAGTGAGAGTGAGTGACGCATATTTTACTGTTGTCCGCGTTTTTACCCACCTGTCACGGTCCAGAGGTGTGTGCGTGTGTGCACGGGCGGCGGGAACACCCGTCCACAAGATACTGGACCGCTGGATTCTGTAGAACTCCCTGTGTCAGTGCTTTTGGGGGTCATAGGTCAACGTTAGAGGCTTTTGGTAGATCCTCATCTGTGACATCTTTAGTGAGTTTTTTATCCATACCTGTCCTACTTGATCACTTTAAATATCTCGAGACTGAACACCTTTGTAGTTTTTCTTACCATCTGGGAAAAACTGTACTTAGTTGACCTTTAAAACCAAAGGAAATTATCAGTTCCTGGTTAGTATCTGCATTTTTGGTGGTTATAGGTTAACGTTGGATACTTTTGGTTTGGTTTGGCAGCGTCTAGATCCTCATCTCTGACACTCTTGTTGGTTTTTTATCCATCTTCGCACGACTGAGACGATCACCTGTATGGTTTGTTTCCCCGTCTGAGAAAAACTGTTTTTCATTTACCTCAAAAACCAATAGGAAATGTCAGTTCCTGGTTAGTATCCGCATTTTTGGGGGTTATAGGTCAACGTAAGATTCTTTTGGTTTGGTAGGGTCTAGATCAGGGATAGGCAACTCTAGGCCTCAAGTTCTCTCCTCTGGCATGCCTCTAATTGGCTGGACACACCTGAACCACGTAGTCAGTCATGAGTGGGACTTGGATATTTGGAAATCATACAGACATTGCGGCCCTCGAGGCCGGGAATTGCCTATCCCTGGTCTAGATCTTTGTTGGATTTTTTTTCCATCCTTACTCTTCTTGACCACCTCAACGATCTTGAGACTGAAGGTCTCTGTTGATCTTGGAAAAACTATTTTGTTGACCTCAAAAACCAATAGGAAATGTCAGTTCCTGGTTAGTATCTGCATTTTTAGGGGTTATAGATTAGCGTTAGATCCTTTTGGTTTGATTTGTTGACATCTAGATATTTATCTCTAACATCTTTAAGTGTTTTTTTTATCCATCCCTGCCATATTTGACCACTTCAGTGATCTTGAGACTGAACATCTTTGTGGGTCTGAGAAAAACTGTATTTAGTTACCTCATTAACTACTCGAAATCTTGGTTCTTGCTTAGTTTCTGCCTTTTGGGGGTTATAGGTCACCAGCAGATCCTTTTGGTTTGGTTAGACGGCATCTAAGATCCTCATCTCTAAAATCTTTGGTAGTTTTTTATCCATCCCTGCCCTACTTGACAACCTCAATGATCTCAAGACTGAATATCTTTGTGGGTCTGAGAAAAACTGTTTTCCATTGACCTCAAAGTTTGGTTTGGGGCGTCTAGATCTTCATCTCTAACATATTCATTGAGTTTGATCCATCCCTGCCCTACATGATCACCTGGGTCACCTATATTTACCTGAGACTGAACACCTTTGTGGTTTTATTTTCAAGAGTATTTTGTCAAGAATTATTGGAAATGTTGGATTCTTTAAAACCTTCCTGTTTGGTCTCTGCGTTTTTATGGGTTATAGGTCAATGTTAGAGCCTTCAAGTTTGTTTCGGTAGCATCTAGATCCTCATCTGTGACATCTTTGTTGGTTTTTTTATCTATCCTTGGCCGACTGAGACCGATCACCTGTATGGTTTGTTTCACTGTCTGAGAAAAACTGTATTTTGTTGACCTCAAAAACCACAGGAAGTGTTGGTTTTGGGTGGGTCCTCGTGGCAAAATCCCAACATCCCCCCCCGTATCAACCCCCACACACTCAGTATCAGCCCGAGACAGCTGTTGCTCCCCGTGCCGCAGTCACACAGACCCGGCTTTGTTCTGAACCCTCTCCCAGTCCTGTTTTTTCCGCGGCCCTCAAACCTGTGTTATCTGCATCGCGCAGCTCTGGCTGGAGATTTCCTCTGGGTCCATCTCCCTCCCTTCTTTCGTTTGCTCCCTGTTAATTTGAATAAGTACCTTCATCATGACGCCGGCGACGCCCTCCCAGCGCTGTACTCCCATAAAGAAGCTTTCAAACCGAGGCGAAGCGCGCCACCCTCCTCGTTTCCGCTCAGGCAAAGACGGCGGCAGTCCCTCCGAGTTTGAGCTGTTGTGGTGTTTGCTTGGTTGTTAACGGCACACAGTAAGTGTGTGTTTTGTGCGTCTGATGCTATAGTTAGACGTGCCTGTGCTTCAAAGACACAACAGGCCTACACTGACTGAGGCAGGAAGCTTTTTAATTAGCATAGTGGCCGTATCTGCTGCTATATCAGAGGACCACCAGAGACCTGCTGCTGCGATGCCCATGAATAACTTAGCGCGACCTATATGAACCAGCTCCCTGCCACCTTACGGGTCCCAGCAGCTGGAATAATCGGTTTGATCCACATTAACTCGCTTTGAGATGACAAAACGGACTTGTCTCGACACATCGCCATCTCGTTCGTGTCTGAGCTATTTCAGGGGCCGGCTCCACTAATTACAGCGGCTCCTCAGATCCGACTGGTGATTGTTTTTCCCGCTGAAGTGATCTGATGGAGTCAAGTCCGTCTGCAGGATCGCCATGATGCTGCTAAAAAAGCTAATTATTGGCCTTTGAAGCTGATATTCCGCCGCAAATGAATCTGCAACTAATTTTGGAAGCCAGATCTGCCTTGAGTCACTTCCTGAGAGGCATTTCCGTGTTTTGGCACAATTATGACCCTTTTTTTGTCTGTTATCAGGTTTTTTCTTGATATATTGTTATTAGTAAACATGTTTGTGGATAACCTTGAGGCACAGATATGGAGAAAAGGTTACCGTATCGCTGAAAATCACGTTAAATCAATTTACTGGAAAAAAAAGGCCATGGAGGTTGGGTTGTGTGTAGCGAGGCTCTGGAGTGCACATTGAGTAATCCAGGTAATGAAAAGTGAAAAGCGTGCCGAAGCGTGACTTGATGCCGTCTGAAGCCTCACCAGGAAGACCTAAATCGATATAAATGAGATGGTAAAACGCGGTTAAGGTGACTTTTTTCTTTATTATCCACTTGGGCTTTAAAAAAATCATTAGTGCTCACAAAAACTGTTGTTTTGAAACTCTAGAAAAATAAACTCACTTCAAAATAGTTTACGAAAGTCATTAGCGTGGCTACTTTGAACATTAAAGGTCACAATAGAGCCAATGAAGCTTCAAGCATTTTTGTTGTTTCTGATAAAGTATTGAGATAAATTTGAGTGTCTTATTTATTTATAAAATTAAATTAGAGAAAAAAAAATAAATATCTGGATTTTGTAGGATTCTTATGCAGCCAAATCCAGATACTGCTAAAATTCAGTCTAGATTTAATGAACATAACATCGAATATACATAGACATTATATATATATATATATATGGTTTTTATAGGATTACTCTTAAATGTATTAACGGATCAAAATACCGCTTTGGGGTTCTCTATAGTGAGGAATGAACTGTATAATGCACTTAAAAGCTCAAAAAGCTGAATTTTCATAGAATGGCCCCTTTAGAACACAATTTTAATTTAGGTTCAAAATATGTAATTTTGGTATTAAATTGGGTTCTTGTGTCTTTTATAGCCCTAATATTTATGCGTTTTTGTGGTGGAAAACCACAAGTTTGGTGGGTTTTAACGTGAACCAGACACATACTAAATACACCAAATATGATGTCTCTGATTTTCCAAAGTAAAACTCTTATAAATAGGAAAATTTTACAAAGGATAGATTTATAAAAAATTCGAATTGTAGATTCAGACACCCTAAAAAAACAGACTATGTAGTGCACTAGCAATGTACAAATACAAGTTTTGGATATTTAGCGTTTAAAAAAAATGTAGTGATTATGTGTCTAAATTAGGTAAAAATCCGGGATCATCCCGCATTGCATAAACTTTTAGGAGTTAGGGAGTGAAACTGGACACAACTTTAGAGTATTTTCAACATTCCTGTTTCTAGGGGTGGGCAATATGACGAAAAAAACGTCTTACGATCTCCAAAGCTGACGATCTGTCATTTTTGAATAAATGTAAATATTTGTTCAAAATGTGTTCACTTATTTAAACTAAAATCATTATAATTCAATTTTTGTCAATTTGAGTTTATTTTAAAGAAATTGTGATAAAATCAAAATCGTGAAATAAAATTGAAAAAATCGTGATTTTCTTTTTTTGGCATATCGTTCAGCCCTACCTGTTTCTTAAATACTTCTAGGTATACTAGTCTTCTTATTAATTTCTTTTAAAATACTTTTTCAATGATTCTTGGTTGTTATTAGTTTTTTTATTGGCTTATTATTTCTATCAATCAATCTTTCTATCTTTCATTTTTCTCCATCTAACTAGAAATGTTGCTAGATCATTTTTTCAACCTAATTATTGTTGTTTAACAGCATCTAATTCCTAAAACTAATTAAAACTATCCATCGATGTGTTTTAAATGTATTTTTTAATGTTATCTAACGCCAAAACTCTATGTTAATTAAAGTTTTTTAATAGCAGGAGTGAAGTGAGTCAGAAGGATGTTTGGTACAAATGTCTAATGCTGTTCTGCAGGTTGATTAACCGAACGGGGCTAACATACTGTAAGTCATCATGCGGGCCATGTGCTCGCCGTCTGCTTCCACGCCTTTGTAGTTAATTGAGTTCATAGAAGTCGACAGCGTTGATGGTACGGCAGCACGTCTCAGGGGCAGCAGGACCTCCCAGACTGAGTCTCTGTGCTAATTTTTAGATTTAGCCGTCCCTGAGAGTGTGTGTGTTTGTGCGTGTGTGTGGTCCTGTTGTCATCTCTGCTACATGTCCTTTTTAGCAAAGAGACACTCTTCAAGGTGGAGGCAGGCTTGGTCGCACACTGTGTGACAAGAGCTCCTCCGATTCACGGAGCAACTGTCGGAGAGGATCTCCCTCCCCTTCAATCCCACTCTCTCTTTTATTCATGCTCCTGCAGGTCTATGGTCCACCCAACCCGCCACTGCCGCCGCGCTCTCCTAGTGGAACCGCTTCTTAAAGTCCCTCTCCGATCATCTATTTTAAATCGTTCCCAGTGGTTTTTTAATTATATTTATGTCATTTTTAGATACACTTTTTTAAGGTGTTGTTTTCTAGGACATAGTCACTGCAGAGCAGCAGGAGCTCATTAGAAATTAGTTGTGGGCGGGACTGTTGGCACAGAGTAAGCCCCTCCCCCTCCCGCCATCTTTAAAAATGGCTGCCACTTTGGATATTTAAGTTTTAAGTTTAAGTTTAAGTTTTATTTATTTAAATGGCCTTCAAATGGCCATTGGCCAAACAAGGCGCTGTACATTAAAAGAACAATAAAAAACAACAGTTAAGATATTAAAAAACAGTTAAAAATAAACTTTAAGAATAAAAAACATATAAATAAGTTACATAAAAGCGTAAAAACACCAGATAAAAACGAGGATAAAACAGTAGAACAATACTTTTCTAAAAGAGGGAATTCTAGGGTACATCCTATTGACTGTTCATGAGAACTGGACTGAGTCGAGTGGACGATGGCCGCAGACGACAACATGGACCCAAGATGGCGCTGGAGCATCATCAGCCGGAAGTTTTCAACCGAAGTTCCAACAAAGATGACGCTTTTCCCTAGAGAACATCGGAACCGGGTCAGGAATCTCTTAGTATAGATACGCAAATTCAGCTAACAGCTAATGATGAGTTTAATGCTGTGCTTGGGCGCCATCTTGCCTGCAACCAGCTCCCTCTCAACCGAGTGACCCCTACGCCAATCGTGTTCCAAACAGGAAGTACCCGCCGGCTCCGAGAAGCCAAAATCCCATAGACTT
>NC_050513.1:3185612-3196716 GCF_002922805.2 Oryzias melastigma
TTTTGAATATATTGTTAAGACAAAGTCAAACAGAAATTAGATGGCCGCCATCTTTAAAAATGGCTGCCATTTTGGATTTTTAAGTTTTAAGTTTAAGTTTAAGTTTTATTTATTTAAATGGCCTTCAAATGGCCATTGGCCAAACAAGGCGCTGTACATTAAAAGAACAATAAAAAACAACAGTTAAGATATTAAAAAACAGTTAAAAATAAACTTAAAGAATAAAAAACATATCAATAAGTTACATAAAAGCGTAAAAACACCAGATAAAAACGAGGATAAAACAGTAGAACAATACTTTTCTAAAAGAGGGAATTCTAGGGTACATCCTATTGACTGTTCATGAGAACTGGACTGAGTCGAGTTGACGATGGCCGCAGACGACAACATGGACCCAAGATGGCGCTGGAGCATCATCAGCCGGAAGTTTTCAACCGAAGTTCCAACAAAGATGACGCTTTTCCCTAGAGAACATCGGAACCGGGTCAGGAATCTCTTAGTATAGATACGCAAATTCAGCTAAAAGCTAATGATGAGTTTAATGCGGTGCTTGGGCGCCATCTTGCCTGCAACCAGCTCCCTCTCAAGTGAGTGACACGCTAATCGTGTTCCAAACAGGAAGTACCCGCCGGCTCCGAGAAGCCAAAATCCCATAGACTTCAATAGAGAAAACAAACAGCTGTTACTCAGTCATTCTATTCTATTTAATCTGATACTTTGATATATTTTTTTGTAGCTTAAGTTATAAACTGATCAAATGCCTCAATAAAAGTGGGTGGAGCCTGCTGGCCCCTCGTGTTTTCTAGTTGTAGGGATTTACACTTACGACAAGCTAGTGTGGTTGCCATAGAAACGCAGACTCAGACAGATCATCGTTACGGTGTCTGTGTCGCAAAAAAATTGACTTTCTTTGGAGGTACTCAGTCCAGTTCTTACATACAGTCAATGGTGAATGAATGGCACATTTGATGCTTGTACCATGAAGTATGTACTTTAACCTAACCAGCTCTGCTACCTTCTGTCTCTCCTTCATTCTTAGGTCCCTTCCTAATCTGATTGTGGCCCCACCCTCCCTTATCTGGTCCATTCAGCTCACCATCAAATTGTGTACTCTTGGAATGAGGCTAAGGCAAACTTTAGAAAGTCGTTGCTTTGGATCGTTCCCCTCTTCCTGTTCTGCTGCTTTGTGTTGGCTTTCTATCAACACCCCTCCCCTCCTATCAGGGGAAGCCCTCCGTGTTCTGACCAAAACAGGAAGCGATTTGCAAACAGGAATCAGGAGAGATGAGTTATGGCAGGTTCCAGAACAATGCAAAGGAAGTGTCAGTCCTTCAGAAAGGGAAAAAGCATCTCGGAGCGCCATCCAACATTTATTTCTGTTCAAAAATGCATCGCTTTCAGGCACATTTTTCTCCCCTTTCCATTTTTAATTTACTTTTTTTTAGATTAATTTTTCCAGTGAGCATCTTTAGCTCCTCAGCAGTAGGATGACCAGGCTCTAATCCTCCCTGTAAACCAATCAGAAGGCGAGAAAACCATCAGCTGTTTTTTTTCCCCCCCTCTTCCTGTTGGATGTATGGTGTTGACACACAGATGGCGGAGGGAATGCCCTCTGTGCATCAGGTTAATCCGGACCTGCCGCTGGAGGACCTTTAGGTGACTTGGTCCTAACTTGGGTTTAAGTAAACATACGGTTGGTGCTCCTTCACCCCGCGGGATTAAGAGAGGCCGGGTAATCCCGCAGACCTCCTGGAGATGCAGACCTGCTGCAGACTTTAGAGCCATCACTAAGCGTTCTCTTCCAGTTTGGCACACGTGAGCACTTTTACCCAGTTGACCTTGCCCCCTAGTGGACGACAACTGACGCTGCATTTGACTATCTATTTAAATTTTCTTTTATTTCCTTCCTGCTTTGGTTCTAGGTTCCCCCTCCGCTCCTGTGACCGTGACAACCGACAAACCTAAGGTGGAGGTGGAGGAATTCAAAGGTAGGAGAACGAAAGTCTCACACAGTAAACGGTGGGACTATAAATAGACCACAAACGCCACGGTAGAAGAAGAACATCTTGTTGGTCACACTCCCCTCCCCCCTCCTCTAGACGCAAAGCTATCATGCATATTCCAAACCGAGAGGGACCCAGACCCGCGGATCGAGTGGAAGAAAAAGGGGAAGGACGTCTCCTTTGTATACTTTGGAAACCAATTCAGAGGTGAGAAAAGACGCCGCTGCCCTCAATCCCCGACGGAGCGCGTTTGTGCATCAGCGGGAAGGACGGTGTGAATGATGGGTAAACGGGTGTCAAAAGCTTAACCCGCCTCGTGTCCCCGGACTGACATCTTTGTGGGCGGGTTTGGGAATCTAATCTAAACAAGACTGGGATTTCTTTCTTCCTTTTTTAAAAAATAAATCAAAATTTAAATGATCCAGATAAGGTAAAACAAGCCCTCACCACTACACACTCGCCGCCATGTTTCCCAGTGCCGCTTAATTACAGTTGGTTCCGTTTTTGAGAAAAAGGGTCAAAAGCTAATACATATATTTATGTATATATATACATAATGTATGTATGTGTATGTAAACACTACATATATATCATTGTATATGTGTATATGTAAACATTAGATATATATATCTAACGTATATATATTTATATATATATATATATATTATATACTTTTTTAACATCTTATTGAAAGTTATGATATTTTTCTCTGTAGTTAACGTTATAAACCGACCAATCAGATGCCTCAATATAAGAAGGTGGAGCCTGCTGGCCCCCAACATCCAACGTTTGATTGACTTTATTTCCCACTTTCAAGAGGTAGGGGTGTGGCCTTCTAACAATATCACTCCTGATTGGTGAGAGTGGTTGCCATAGAAACGTTGACTCAGACCGACTTGGACCAATCACTGCTTCCTGACAACGTCCGGTTCCAACATGGCGACATTCGTATTGTGAAAAATGCCGACTGAAATGACTTAATTTGGTTGGAGATGGAAGTAAACTGCTTCCTGTGGATGATGTCACGCTTACCCTGTCCAGTTCTCACATACAGTCAACGCAAATCATCAAAATTGTGTCTCTAATTTGAAATAATTTCCACTAAACGCATATTTTTAATTTTTACTCCAAACGTGTAGCAAAACATTTAATCTCTTCTCATTTATTCTCAGCATATGGAAGAAGATTTTATGACAAAATATTTAAAAAGTGTATTTTTTGTGAAGAACAATAGAGAATTTGATCCCAGTGCATCAGCGTGTTTCAAACCCCGTTTGATTCCTGTCTTTACAAGTATCTCTGTTTTGGTTTCTGCTCTCAGCCTAAAAGGGAATTACAGAATTTCACATTTTCATCAGCAAATGCCTAATTGGACAGAATAATTAAAGTTTATTTTTTCATAATAATAAGAAATGAAAAAGCTCAGTGGCCTTGTGGTGGAGTGTCTGCTCTGAGACTGGAAGGTCGTGAATTCAAATCCACAGTTGAGTCATACCAAAGACAAATGGGGGAGGGTAAACCACAAACCAGTTCTCAAGCACAGCTGTGTCTGCCGCTCACCCCTCCCCCAGGGGATGGGTCAAATGTGGATTTTTCACACACCCATGAGTGGCGACCAATGGAACTTTCCCTCTTTAAAATAGAAAAAAATCACTTTTCTATAAGATATTTTCCTCCTTCCCAGGATCTCTTGATTAGTTTCCAGATTAAGGTAACCGGAGAAATTCTCTCCAATCCTGACACACTTGAGGCAGATGTCCTTAGAACATCTGGAAGTAGAAGTGCATTTGGCGTCTTTCACACCTCCTCAGGTGTGAACACTCATCTGAACTCAGTGCTCGACCCAATAAATGAACTCTAAAGCGAATCAATCAAAGGAAAGTGTGACATTTTTCAGCACAGCTGAACCGAGTCCAGTGGACCATCCAGGTGTCAAAGAAACCTTTTGCGCCTTCTCTCGCAGGTCCCTTTGAGGGCCGAGCAAACATCACGGGCGCCACGGTAACGCTGCACCGAGTCACTCAGAAGGACGCTGGCGAGTACCGCTGCGAGATCAGCGCGTCCCTCGACGACGTCAAGCTGGGCGAGACCAACATCACCCTCAAAGTCTTGGGTACAAGCGTGACTGAACCTCTGAGGGCGTCCACGTTTCTTCAGGGTCTGAAGGTCCATTTGTCTGGCAGTTCCTCCACAGAACCCGTCCTGTGAAATCCCCAGCTCGGCGGTGACGGGCTCAGGGGTGAAGCTGCGCTGCTGGGACCACCAGAGCATCCCGCCCGCCACATACTACTGGTTCAAGGACGACCTGCTCATCCGGCCGCCCAGCCACTCCAACGCCAGCTATCTAATCAACGCTCAGACGGGCGTACTGGTGAGCCCACACATGCAAAGACAGGATGTGTGTTTAGGGAAAGGTTTCAGTTAATGTTCTTTGTATGTTCAGCTAAAAGTCTGTTAACCCCTCCCCCGCAGGAGTTCAAGTCCGTATCCAGAGAGGACAGTGGCCTGTACAGCTGCCAGGCATCCAACGGCGTGGGATCGCCCAAGATGTGTGAGGCCAAGCGCATGACAATAGGTGTGTTTGTGCGCCTCCACACTTCACTTTACCTTTTCCTCCCACAGCCTTCAGCTCCGACTACATCAAGGGAGCGGCGGACAGGAAAAAGCTCCTCTTCCGTTTGTTTTCAGGCCACTTGACTCCAGTTGGTTCCGTGAAAACCACCAGGATCTTAAAGCTAAAATGTGTTGCCGTTTAAAGACGCACTCCGATGAAAGTCGGTTTTTAACAAGTATTGTGGCATTTTTCTGATGATGGAGGACTTGCATCTAGAAAATTAAGCACTTCTGAGGATTTCTTTATTCAACTTGCCGTTTTAAAAACATCAAAGAAAATCTCTTAGCAACAGAGAGGGGAAAGGGGGCGGGGTTGCTCTGCGCCAACAGTGCCACCTGCAATTTTTTTAAATGTTTGCTAAAAATGTCATAATCATTAAAAGACCACTAGTAAAACTTTGAAAATTGATCAAAGGATGACCAGAGTGGGACTGTAAGAAACTATTTTATTTTTTTATACTTTTATGGACATTTTGTGGCATTATTTTGAAAAAAAAAAACACATTTTTTTAAAGGGTTGAACATAAGCAGTTCAAATTTGACCAAGAACTATTAAGTTTTTTGTTATATTTGTCAATTAAAGTTTAATTTTTATAATTTTTGTTAAATTCTTTCTTCTCAATAAATCTTTTACAAATTACTAGGGGTGTTGGGAAAAATTGAATCCCCGATATATTGTGATATTTCGCCCTGCAACACTTCTATTGATTTTAAATGTTGACAAGATAATATTTAATTAATTATTTATGAGCAAAGTCAAGACTTTGGACCCAAAAAGCTCTTTTAGCACCAAAGCTGTCACTGGCAACGAGTAAATAACACATGCTCTGAAATATAGTACGACAATGTGATCAAACGTAAGTCAGCGGATTATTATGTAGAGAAAAGTAGCTTTGCACAAAATGCAACAAACATGTTGCATACCGGCATAAAGCTACATTTTCTCTTCAACAGAATCAGCAGATTTGTGTTGAGTGGTATGCACTAGGGTGTAGGGAAAATTTATTTTGGTCGATATATCGCAATATTTTGTATGGCAATACTTGTATTAATTTAAAATTGTTACAAGATGATATTTAATTAATTATTTAATTATTTAGAACAATATTGGTTAAGGCATATTCATCCCATGGTTTTCTTTTTTGCTTTACTGAAATATATTTTGTTGTTGAAATCAGACCCTGAAAGAACAAATATTTCTTAATTTAACACAAGAAAAGCACCATGAATTTTCTTGGGAAAAAGCAAGTTTTAGTCAATATGAAGACATTTGTAGTGCTTGACATTGTGATCATACAATTAATTTTTTACCATTTTATTAACATAAATGATGTATTTATATTCAGGAAGAGTTTTTTTTTCTAATTTATACTCTAAAGTAAATTAAAAAAAAAAATGTTCTGGTACAGTCGTGGGATATACCGTGACACGAATTGTATCTTGAGACATATATCGTGATGAATATCGTATTGTGAGAGATATATTGTCATAGGTATCATATCGTGAGACATATCATGATTGGTACCGTATTGCGAGACAAATACCGTGCCAGGTATCATATCGTGAGACATATATTGTGATGAATATTGTATCGTGAGACATATATTGTAATAGGTATTGTTGTGTGAGAGATATATCGTGATGAATATCGTAACATGAAACATATACCGTGACAGGTATCATATCGTGAGACATATATCGTTATGGATATCATATTGTGAGACATATATTGTGACAGGTATCATATCGTGAGACATATATCATGACAACTGTCATATCGTGAGACATATATTGTGACAGCTGTCATATCGTGAGACATATATCGTGACAGCTGTCATATCGTGAGACATATATCGTTATGGATATCATATTGTGAGACATATATCGTGACAACTGTCATATCGTGAGACATATATCATGACAGGTGTCATATCGTGAGACATATATCGTGACAGGTGTTATATCGTGAGACATATATCGTTATGGATATCATATTGTGAGACATATATCGTGACAGGTGTCATATCGTGAGACATATATCGTGACAGCTGTCATATCGTGAGACATATATCGTGACAGCTGTCATATCGTGAGACATATTTCGTTATGGATATCGTATCGTGAGACATATATTGTGATATCGGGAGACATATATCGTGATAGGTATCGTATCATGAGTCATATACAGTATCATGATCACATCACCAGACCCTTGCCAATACACACCTCTACAAATTACCAACATTTAATCTGTAATTCCACACAACTGACCACTAGATGGCACAATGTTATCGTTATTCTAACATTTGGGTAAATAATCGTACATTTTTTCACAATTTGTTTTACAGTTTATAACATTGATAAAGAAATACCTACAAAAATAGTTTTTAAAGAAAAATTGTAGCTTTTTGTTTTTTCTGCAATAAATTTGTCTAACTTTTAGAATACAAGTTTGCTTGAAATTAGTGAGCGTACAAATCCTTTTTCAGGTTGTATTATATTTTAAATCCAACACTTGAATGTATTTCAAATTAGTTTTTCCATTGAGAACAAAGAGAAAAAGTTACAAAAGAAATAAACAATTAAAACATTTAACTTTATGAAATTTGCTTTAAAAGGTTACGTTATGTGAAATATTCACACTTTTTTGTAGATTTCATTGGTGGAAGAACGCAGGAACATCATTAACTGTCTTTAAGGGTCTCCGTGTTGCTTGCAGAGGACGTGAACGTGGCGGGGGTGGTCACCGCTGTGGTGGTGGTCTGCCTCATCATCACGGTCTGTGGCTGCGGGGGCGTCGTCCTACGCCGCAACGGCTTCTTCTCTCGTAAGTTTAGCGTCTGTGAGGCTAACCTAAATTTAACCATAAATCCCGCCATCATTGACTGTGTTTTTTTCTCCTCCATGACCACGACTCCCCTGACAGAAGGACACAGAGGAAGGTAAGGGCTGATTGCATTAACATTGATGTGGACTAATGAGACTGCGAGTCTGCATCTGCGTGCTGAGTCACGGCTGCGCAGACTCTCTGGTGTTGTCAAACTGTTTCAGAATTTTATGAAAACTGCAGTTCGGCTCAAAATTCGAGATTTATAATCTGAAATGAGGCAGACGGCGGTCCCTTTCCAAACACGCATCGTCTCGTGACTGGCTACCGCCGCAGAGTTTCGATGGCGGGTCGGGGGCCGCGCACTCGTTTCCTGCAGCTGACGCCAGAGCTCTTTGTCTGGGTTAAAGTCTGATGTTTGTCCCGCTGAGCTAACTGGAGCTGTCACTGTCAACTTCCTATTTATAGAACAGGCGTCTTCACAAAGACTCAGAGACAATGCAGCCAGATTTTTGATCCACCCCGAGCGCACAGTTACAGCAGCGAGCGAGCAGCGGATCTGCAGCTAAGACAGAGAAACTGGAAAAACTGTTGAAAACTATTGAAAGCTGATTTAAAATCAGCCAGAATGGATACAAAAAATAAATGATAGTTTACGTTTTCCTGATTAAGGAGGATCAAAAGACCAAACTAAACCATAAAAGTCTAAAACTGTGCAGAAATATTCCAATTTTATTCAAAAAAATCTGTAATTTAAGACAAAGATTTAAATTAAACGTCTTACCTGGTGAAATGTCATTGTTAGGCAACCCTACTTAGCATATTCAAAGATCTCATTTGCAATAACGGCCATCAGAACAAGTACAGGAGGATTCTCTGCTGCTTTGTGACTTTGATAGTTTAACTTATCCCCCTTCCTTTTTCTAATCAAACACTCCTGGTTGATATCGAGCTTCCTGAAGGTTCGTTTTGACTCTCCCAGAGCACAAAAATACCGGTTTCCACATGACTGCTAGCGTTTAAAAGCGATGTTTGCCACTCGTTGTGAGTTAAAGTTATTTATTATCGTGTTATTTGAAAGTTATATCGTCATGATTTAATTTTAGAGTTTACTTAAACAAAAAAAAAGTCAAATTTTATACAAACAGGATGACAGTAAATATAATACATTGTCTAATAAAATATCCTCAAACACATGGAATATCCAGCATTAGCAGTTAGCTCTAAACTTTCCTTTTAGACATTTTTTGCTGCTTTTTCCGGATTACTTCATTATTGACAATCAAAAACTCAAATAGTGTTTGTTTTTCTGCACACCTTTGTTTTCTCTGCAATGCAAGGTGAAGATTCTCTATGGGGGAGATGTTAAAAATGAGTTCAGAGACTGCATCACAAGAAGCTTTTCCTTATTTTTGTTATTGAGGCAGATACCCTAAAACCGAATAACTAGCCAAGTTCAGCACACCTTCAGTCAATAATCCTATCAAGACTTACTCCAAATATTCTGTACACATAAACATTGTCAAAAACCTTAGATATTTTGCTTGGAAACTTTTACAAAAGATTACCAAAAATTAGTTAAATTACTCTGTATATTTCTCCAACTTTCTAAATCTGTAGGGGCTCTAAACAAGAGCCCTGAGGAACACCGCTACAAACATATTTAGAGTAGAAGAACTAATACTAATTCAAACCTAAGCAACTACTAATACGTCCATCAGGACTTCTGTCTTGGAGTGTAAACATGTGATTGGCTCACCTGCATTGTGATTGGCTGCATGTTTTTGCAAGTAAATGAAATCGACAAATAACAACATTGATATTAAAGAAGTTTGGTGCGAGTCACTAAGGTTTTTTTTTTTTACTTTGAGCTTGAAAACTCTCCTACTGCTTTGATAACAAAACTGTTTAATGTTTTTTGTTGGCAGGAATCTGCAAAAAAATTAAGAAAATAAGAGCTTGTGTTGTTTCTAAGCCAAACAGCTCATCTATGGAATGCCATTTTGATCAAAATAATTGGAAATATGGTCAAATAAAATACAAAACCTCAGTGAACTCACTTGTTTTGTTTATTTTTATTTAATTAATTTATACATATCCTTTTCAAAATAAAATAAACAAATTTAATTCACACACAGATGGAACTGATTAAGTCACCTTACAAAATAATAAATTACAAAGTTTTATTTATACATATAATACAGGTTTACAGTTACAACAATGCTTTAATTTAAAGTCTGTATGATTTCATGGTTTTTTTATCAATTTAATTTCTTTTGCTATATTCTTGCAAATGTATAAATATTTATTAAGTTACTTTATGAATGAGAATTAGGTTTTTTTTGTATTTACAAACTTTAATTTACAATTTTCAACATAAAAGATAATGAAACTTAAAAAAAGATTTTAAAAAAGCACATATTTTTTGCTGTAAAACAATTTCTTAACCTTTTCTTTTTAAGGTTGGTTATTTATTAATAAGTTGCAAAAAGTAAAAATTGGAAAGGAGGTAAATTTGAGCTATCCTAATTTTGGACATCAGATTTTACAATGTCGACTTTTATTTTCTTAAAAATGTAAAAAAAAAATTTCGTTTGATCAATTTATTCATGTGGAACCTAGTTATTAATTGTACTTTTATCTATTAAAAGTTTTTCAGAGTCATACTAATTATTATTATCTAAAAACGTCAAGCTTGGATTGATCACAAAAATATATATTTTTTAACACCGTCAGACTCAGAATGCCAAATTTACATTCAGCTTTTATTTTGAAATCTCTTTAAGGTAACAAAAATGAATAAAGAAATCCCTTCATAAACAGTTTTTCAATATAAACATTTCAAAATTGTCTAAGTTTTTGTATTGTTGATCCTATTCAGCCATATTTGCTTTTGTTTTTTTTTAATCAATGTTTTGAACCTAATGGCCTTCCGTAGCCTCTCCTATGAGGCAGCACAGATGTGACTGCAACCTGCAAACATTTTACAAGCAGACACCTAAGCATGCAGGTAAAAATAAATCTGCCTGAGAGCGACGCGATGAGCTGAAGCCGAAGTGACAGCACCAACCTTCAAGCTCACTAAAACAATAAAAGAGGGCCCCCGTCTGCTCTCCTGCATCTCTTCATGAAACATTTAGCATTCCGTACGTCGGCCCCGCCGTGGCTCTGAGGGGACTCTCGTTAAAGCCGCCACCTTGACCCCCGCAGGTCCTTTTGGATCTCCCAGTGTCACGGTGCGGCCCACATCAGCAGCCAAACCCTGCACCGAGCTGAGGACACGTGAGTGTGACACATGGGGACAAATTTACTGCCATAAGAGTCTAAATCTGATTACCAGCGCCGACTCTGGGATATTTACTGAACCCGGCCAAGAAATGGTCCCGACCCGCTGTAAGGTCGGAAATTCAAGCACCAGCGCTTTTTGTTTGGATTAAACTAACAGGATGAAGTCTTTAAAACGGAGCTGTAAGCAGATTTCTTTGTTTTTACCTGACAAACCCCCCACCCCGGAGCACAGCTGAGGGTTCAACGGTGTCAGAGACCCCCCCCCAAATGTCAGTGTAAGAAAGCCCATCAACATAATCTGAAGATTAGCTTAAAAATATTTAAAAAATATGAGAATATAATAAAAATGTCACAAGTAAAAGCAAAAACTGCA
>NC_050513.1:3196869-3197887 GCF_002922805.2 Oryzias melastigma
AAAAAAAAAAAAAAAAGCAAGAACTGTACGTTTTTTTCCAAGTTGAACTACGGAAGCCTGTTTGTGTCACTTTTGTAGTCAATTAACAAATATTATTTATATTGAGCTACATCACAAAATTCTAATTCTTTATCCTAATTTATTTCATAAGTTTAGTTATTTAAATGTAAAAATGTCAATCGACAAAAAAAATAAAAGCTACAACTGGACGTTTCTAATGCAAGGTGAGGTACAGAAGCCTATTTGTGCCAAATTTTTAGTCGATTAAAAAGTGACACATCTCATAAATATGATTTAATTTGTTCTAAATTACAAAATTCTAACTCTTTATCCTCATTTTTTTTTAAATAAATGTAGTTATTTAAATGTAAAAATGTTGATTGACAAAAGAGAAGCAAAAACTGAACGTTTGTATTTAAGATTAACTATGGAAGCCCATTTGTGCCACTTTTTTAATTGAATATAAAGTGACACATCCCATAAATATGATTTAATTTGTGCTAAATCACACAATTCTAATGCCTTATCCTAAATATTAGTAATACATTTAGTTATTTAAATGCAAAAACGTTGATTGACCAAAATAAAAGCAGGAACTGTACGTTTTTATACTAGATGAACTACGGAAGCCCATTGGTGCCACTTTTTTAGTCAATTAAAAAGTGACACATCCCATAAATATGCTTTAATTTTTGCTAAATTACAAAATTCTAATGCTTCATCCTATTTTTTAAATATAAATTTAGTTATTTAAATGTAAAAATGTTGATTGACCAAAATAAAAGCAAAAACTGTACGTTTTATGTGAGATGAACTACGGAAGCCCGTTTTTGCCGATGTTTTAGTTGATTAAAAAATGACAACCTACAAAAATATGATTTGGGATCAATTCTAATGCTTTATCCAGATTTTTTTTATAAATGTAGTTATTTAAATGTAAAAACATTGATTTTTTTTGTCATAATTCAAGCTTAATTTTGATATTAAGACTCAAAACTTTATCCAAGATTTCCTATTT
>NC_050513.1:3197918-3200239 GCF_002922805.2 Oryzias melastigma
TGTAAAGTAACTTTTACCCATTTGATGTTTCTCGGACTCATAATTATTTCTATTTATTTAAAATCAATTATGTTTAATGTTTAGTTTTATATTGGTTAAATGTGTTTTATGATATAAAAGTGACTAAAATATTACTTTTCCTAATTCCAAGCAGCTAAAAATACTACAATTTTTTTCCAAAAAAGAGTCAGAATTATTTTAAGTTTATTTTTGATCAAAAATCAATATAAGCTCTTTTTTCTTACTTATGTGTTCTTCAAAAATAAATGGTTGAAGAATGTAAGATGCTCTTAATCTGAAAAACCACTTAGGTTTCCTTTCACGTTGGCCTGCAGTTTAATGCAGTCTCGTCTGGGATTCAAGTCCGACCAGACTGACCTTCTCACTCGCTGCCGTTTATGATTTACATAATGCAGGGCCAGATATGACTCAGGATGCAGCCGCCCGCTGGAGTACCCACAATGCCTTTTGTCTTTCAGGTCCAACGGAAACTACATCCCGCCACCGCAGGAGGTAAGGGCAGCTCCTGCTCTCTTGTGGCTCGGATTCAAAGGTTATTTTTATTGAACGTTGGCGTTTCTGTCAGCCGCAGGACTTCAAACACACGCAGTCGTTCATGCTCTGAGAAGCCGGCCTTCGACGAGGTGCCAACACTGGATTCAGATCTTCCTCCGTTTTGGTTTCATCCCCTCAACTCTTCAAGCATCTCCTCCTTTTCTTCATCCTCTTTATGGTACTCTGCTTCCCCCTGGTGGTCAGAACAGGAACTTTTCCTTCTTTTATTCCCCCTTCCTTGATTTATTTTACCAAAGAATTTGTGTTTTTTTGCTTTTAATAATCAGAGGGGGATCCTCCAAGAAGCCATAGCTGTTTCCAGATTAAAGCAGATTAAACGC
This sequence comes from Oryzias melastigma, assembly GCF_002922805.2. Classification (NCBI taxonomy): domain Eukaryota; kingdom Metazoa; phylum Chordata; class Actinopteri; order Beloniformes; family Adrianichthyidae; genus Oryzias; species Oryzias melastigma. The sequence continues at coordinate 3,198,815 of NC_050513.1, forward strand.
AGCTTACCTCAAGTCAGTATTCGGTCTCTGAAAACACTCCAGATCTTAGTAACAAGTCACTGCAGCTGATTCTACCGAGACTCCCGTTCCATCCTGATGTGCCTGCATGGTCTTTTCTACAAATATAAGAATATATATCTACTGTATACCTTGTGCCTTTTTTAATTTGTCTGCCATATTTATCGATGATCACACTTTTTTGTAAAGACTTGCCTTACTTTTTTCTGTCTTTCTATTCTCGTGCCACTGTTTCTGACAGAGTTTTATTTGAAGGATGTATCGGTGATAATAATAATAATGATGAATAAATAAAACGGGCTTTTGTATGGGTGCGTGTCACGTGTCTGTGTGCGGCATCAGGTGCGAACCGTCGTTCTGGAGCTATTTCGGGTTCACGTCTGACCTTGTCATAATGCAGCTCTTTCCCGGCTAATTCAGAGCGACGGATCGTTTCCATGTAGGTCAGCCGGCATTTAAGGAAAGTTCTGGAGAAAATACGGAAGATTGAGGACGAATTTGACTTTAAAGTAAAAAAAAATCAGGCAGTTTCAGCACCATGAAGTAACCCAACCCTTTATTAAACACATGTGTGACATGTACATTTACATTTTACTCAGACGTTTTCTACTTTGCTCCCTCCACGAGTTTCGGCTCTGCAGAGAAATAATAAATAAAAAAACAGATTATATAACGCATCTATTCATCTATTTATAGATGAATAGAGATGTGAACATCAAACAGAACAAATCCACATTTTGATTTTGTTTGCTGGGAGACGAACCTGTGAATTTGAAGTCAGGAAACTTGTCCATGTCTCCTCCTCCGTATAACCTCTGCAGCTTGGACACCTCATCAGAGAGGTTCTTCTGATACGCTGGGCCGGCGTCCACGATGCCACCGGTGGTCCTGAAAACGTCTACAGTCACACACCGCCCTCCAAAACAGCCATTTCCTCTTTAATTGATACAAATATCTTTAGTCAAGGCCCGGGGGCTTCTGGGTAATTCTATCTGGCCCTCCAGATGATTTTATTTTATTGTTCTTAACGGTCTGATGTTATCTTATTACTAACTTAATAATTTTGACAAAATATATTTTTATGAAGAGTGAAATATAGAAAGTTATTTAAGGTTCAAGTTGATTTATTCTGGAATAATATTCCTGCCTTTTTATTATTCATAATTGTCTTAAAAAGTTACAGTTTTAAAGTTTCAAAAATTGTCATTCTGCTAGCTTTATGGACTGTTTTGACATTTACTGAGATTTTTTAGGCTATTTTGGAGTTGAGCTTTTTTTCCAGATACAAGCTAACTGCTTATTTAGGCTTTTTTGTTGTGTAGGCTATTTTTGAGTTTAGCTAACATTTTATCTACATGCTAGCTGTTTTGGTTAATTAAGGTTTTTTTCAGTTCTTTAGGTTATTTT
>NC_050513.1:3201265-3202057 GCF_002922805.2 Oryzias melastigma
CAGTTTTAAAGTTTAAAAAAATGTCATTCTGCTAGCTTTATGGACTATTTTGACATTTACTGAGATTTTTTAGGCTATTTTGGAGTTGAGCTTTTTTTCCGGATACAAGCTAGCTGCTAATTTAGACTTTTTCGTTTTTTAGGCTATTTTTGAGTTTAGCTAACATTTTATCTACATGCTAGCTGTTTTGGTTAATTAAGGTTTTTTTCAGTTCTTTAGGTTATTTTTTAGATCAGCTAAGATTTTAGCTACATGCTAGCTGTTAAGGCTAATTTAGCCTTTTTTTTTAGTTTTCCAGGCTAATTTGGAGTTGAGCTTTTTTTCCAGCTATAAGCTAGCTGCTAATTTAAGTTTTTTCAGTTTTCTAGGTTTTATTGAAATTTGGCTATTATTTTAGCTACATGCTAGCTGTTTTGGCTAATTTAGGCTTTTTTTTAGTTTTGTTTTTTTATGGCTAATTTGAAGTTTAGCCAAGATTTTAGCTACATGCTAGCTGTTAAGGCTAATTAAGACTTTTTTTTTAGTTTTTCAGGCTAATTTGGAGTTTAGCTATTTTTGTCAGCTACATGCTAACTGTCTTGGCTAAACCAGGTTTTTTTCTTTCTTTTTTTGGGGGGTGGGGGGGTGGTAGGCTAATTTGGTATTTAGCTAATATTTTAGCGGGCTATCAGTTTAAGCGTTTTACGCTATCAGCTTCAGCGTTTTTAACTATCAATTTCAGCATCTTCAGCTATCAGCACTAGCATCTTCAGCGGCCAAATTCCGTTTACAGCATTCACACTAGTATTATCA
>NC_050513.1:3202177-3205141 GCF_002922805.2 Oryzias melastigma
GCCAAATTCAGTTTACAGCACTCACACTAGCATTATCGCAGGTAATGCTATATATCTATTTCACATTTATGTTAAAAATCTATGGTTTTAAAGTTTTAAAAAATGTAGTTTTAGATTGTTCAATAAACGTTTATCCTGTTCGACCCGCGACCTAAGGTGTGTTCTGGATTTTTTCCCCTTGTACGATTGAGTTTGACACCCCTGGAAATGTCTGAAAACAAGGTTAATTTCTGGTTTTGATTAAACACTGAGAACATAAAGCGGCCGTTGGGTTCTATAGATGAACAGGCGTCACACTGACTTGCTCTTGCGGTTGTAGTCGCGGATCTTATCCAGGAAGAGCTTCTGCACGGGGTCCAGCTCCTTGGCTTTGTTGAAGGCGACGGCGGAGAGGCCGACGTTCCTGCGCAGCGTCAGGCTGACGGCAGAGCGCAGCACGGAGGACAGCTGGAACAGCCGGTGGAGCGCCATCTGCAGGGAGGAGGACGCCACAAGACGCTCTGCTTAATGTCCTCACTCAAAGATAACACACACGCCATCCACCAGAATTCAAGTTTTTTTTTTTTTTTAAATAAATCAGGGAACAAAATAAATAATCCTTCAGGCAGAATTGTTAAAATTAATCTCTTTTTTGCTAAACTGAATGTTGAGTTTTTCTGCGAACAGTAAATAAAGTTAATAATTTCAACACTTGTAAGTGTTTTCGTTAAACTTGAGGAAACAAGTTTGTGTGGGAAGATTTCAAATCTAGAGGCCTCTCTGGACCACTTCCTGTTTCTTCTTCTTTTTCAAAAAAAAAAATAAATAAAATTTAAAAAGGTGACCTTCTATTATCTGTAATAATATTAATTAGGATGGATTTTTCATGTCCTTGTTTAGAATTTCCATGCAAATTGTGTTAAGTAACATATTTTGGGGGAAAAAAATGGCCATTTATGAAAAAAAAGTAGAGCTATTTTTTAATAAAAGAGGTAAAAAAAACCACTGAAATTAAGATGGATTAAAATATCTCCTTTGGTTAAGGCTATGCCCTTTTTTGGAAGTTTATGTTTACATTTTAATTAATTACTTATACATACAAAAAAGCAATAAATTTAACATTCAAACAAATATTTAACACCACAAAAGCTAATTAATTTACTTATTTGTTCAGCGCGGCTTAAAACCCTAATATGACAGATAATATATGTCAACTTATGTCAAATACAAAAATTTAGAAATCATGTAATGAAAGAAAAGACGGCTCATTTTTTTCTATTTTTCTCAACATCATTATCTAAAATATATTTTTAACAGTTAAAGAAAAAAAACATAATAATTCGTTTCATTTTGGTCAAGCTTTTGTTTTTTAGGTTCCGCTGGAGTTTAATTACACTTCCGGTCAAAACCATTAGAAATACTAAAGTGGGGACAAATATTCGTAAATGAAAAGGGACATTAAGTCATCTAAATTAAAAAAGAATAAATTATATTAAAACAAAAAAGAATAAATCCTAGACCAAAGAAGAAAAACATATACCCGTTATAGCGACATAACATTAAATAGCAATAAAATTTGGTATCTTAACATTTCTGTTGTCGAGGAGTCTGCTAAAATAGTGCTAGCATTAGCTTAGCATCTCATAGCTTCCAAATATTCTTATTTACGAACAGACTCATACATATTAAGTATGTATATAAGAAAAGTATTTGTATTTTAGAAAGTTAGCTTTAAGGGAAAAAGAAAACTTGACCCTCGTACTCAAACTAGCTCGGTTTAAATGTTTGTAGCTGAACCTTGCTAGCATGCTAATCCGGCTTTAAACCAGCGAAACGGAGCCTTAAAACCCGCCCGCTACTTAACTGTATTAACTTGTTTCAACCCCCAAAGAACGCTGTTTGTCGTCAACACGAGGCAGTAGACAGAGACTAAACGTTTGGGTCAGAATTTCATTCAGAAACCCGGACTCACCTTGGTTTTGACCGGTTTTGACACACACGAATGTGGAGGACCGCAATGGATTCTGGGAAGTCGGTGAAGGTCAAAGGGCTCGGTCGAATATGCGAGAACAGTTTCCTGCCGTTTTCCTTGACCTCTACATTCTCTACCTTTGTACTTTTATCGCATACATTTAAAGTTTATGTACATTGAAACATGTTAATCTTCATTCTTTAATAAAAAATCACAACAAAGGAATTAAAAAAAGAGAAAATAATGACTGTGGTATAAATGGGGAATGTGATTTTATTTACATATCTATAGTTTTACAATAACAATTGTATCATATAAATAAATTGCTATTGCTGAAAGTTATAAAAGGATAAATTATTCTGGACAGGTTGTAATTTTTTATTTTTTTATTTTTTTTAATTAACGGCACTTTTGGGCAACCTTGAAACTGAATCATGTGATCACATGATCTGCATAAACTGAGATTCCTTATAGGTTTTTTGACCGCAGATGGAACTGTAAAGAAAAAAAAACCACACAAGTATGATCTGAAAAATCTACTTGTAAATTAGTAATTAAAATGCTGGGTATCAGTTATATTAGGGGTAGGAGCCAAACTCTCCAGTGATTTTACTGTCAATGTAGTAAGAAAAACACTTTTTGTTGCTCTTTTCTTCATGACATTTTTGTTGGTAGACAGGGTCAGACAAAGCTTTAGTAGGACCTTAAAGGGACTGCAAACGTAAACAGGTTGACGAAATAGAGGTGCTTTATTGTTTGGTATGTCAACAATATAACAGAGAAAAGCCTGTTTGTGCACTCTTTCATGATTATAGTTCAGGTCTTAACAGAAAGTTGATTTTTTTTATGCAAAAATGGGCCCAGATGCTTTTACTGCATGTGATAAAGCTGTTCGTTTGGCAGCATTTCCTTTTCAAACTAGTTTGATGGCTTTCTTTGCAGCAGCTGTTTCTTTAATATGTGACACACAGACAGACAAAAACCTGTGATGACAACCAAAGGAGTCTGTGGAC
>NC_050513.1:3210656-3221595 GCF_002922805.2 Oryzias melastigma
CTGTTGTTGAGATTCTAGTTGTAGATCAGCTCTTCTCTCTCCATAGGGAGCGCGGGGCGGGGAGCGAAGAACCAAAACTGGAACCAACTAGGAACCAAAACTAAAGAGCTGCTTTGGCACCAGAACCGCATAAAACCCAATCAGTGGCTTTTGCTCCTGCGGCAGCGCCGCTTTTTTCCTTCACAATCTACTGGAATCACATTGATCGTGTTACCGGTTGAAAAGTTATAGTACGTTAATGATTTTGGGTTTAAGCGTCATTCAGGTGTTAAAGGGTTAAATGTTAAATTTAGTTTTAAGAGAGCAGGACATGACTTATTTGAATAAATCTTACTAAGACAAATTCTACTAGTTTATTGGCAGATTACTTTTCATTTAAAGCAAGTGAAGCAAATCATAGATTCTACATTAGAAGATACGGATGATGTTGAGAGGTTAAGGTCGTTTATTTTGAAGAGATGTACAAAAGTATAACTTAGATCACGTAAAGAAATTAATCAAAACGTAATAAAGATCTCAATTTACTCGCTCTCCCGCTAGCTTACAGCCCCTCACACCCCCAAGCTAACATTAGCTTGGAGCAAAGATGATGATCAATATCACTTCTATCCAGACGAACAGTTCTGATCCAGATTCCAGCTGACCAGGAAAACAAAGACGTTCATGGATCTGTTTGTCTACAAGTGGATGCTTCAGAATGGAGCAGAGCAGGGAGACTTAGGCTCCACCCATTTCACTTGCTGTCACAAATTTAAGCTTTTTGGAACTGCACATGTATTAATTTTTATATACTATATGAATTTAGTCGTTTATCATTATTGTAGAATTGTGTTTCAAATACAGAGCTTCATGTTTACCAGTTTGTAAGTTAATCATTTTCAAGTCTTGATGCAGATATCGACAACAAATACAAAGGAGAGGGACCATGTAAAAGTGCTGTTAAATGTAGTCGAAGGTCGGTGCACCAAACTTTTGTGCTGGAAACAAAGAACAAAAAGTGGGGCTCACCGGTGCAACCAGAACAAAAGTTAGTCTAGAGCCCTGATATAGACAGAATTTCAAGGTTTAGCCAGGGAACAGACGGGGTCTGGTAGAGGAACTACAGAACTACGTTTGGTTGTTGTCATCAATCCAAAGCCTTCAGCATTTGTACAGGAGGTTTACAGCTGCATCTGCAAAAACTCTCTATGTAATCGTGTAGTTCTACAACCAGACCCCCTCCTGCAGCAGGACCAAGCTCCTGCTCTGATGAAGGACTTTACATTCCTGTTGACCTGAAGACGTCTTATTAGCTCAAAGCTACTTCCAGCTTTTGTTCGTGCCAAAAAAAAAAGACGTAATTCATATTTATTATCAAAAAACAGAGGGTCATGAATGCAATTCAAAATTTCTTAAAGGCTAAAGTAAGACTTTGTGGTTCCTTCTGGGTTTTAATCAGTAGAAAACAAACCCAAATGGCGCTTTTATTGTTAAAGGTCGCTGACCCCTGAACTCGAGAAAGAATGATAACAATCTGAAATCAAAATGGGTCAAAAATCCAAATATTTGAACATAGTGATTGTCTTCATTTTCTATTCATTTTGAGCCTGCTCTGTTATGACTGATGGGTTATTTTATTCCATTTGTCGCCCACAAACTTTGGGAATGTTTATTAGTAAGGGACTGCCCATTGACTTTACAGAACTGGACTGAGTGAGTGTCCTAGAAAAGGAATTACTTCCAGCTCTGGCGAAATGAAATCCATTCAGTTGCCATTTTTCTGCATTACATGCATCGCTTTTTTGATCCAGAAGAATCAATATGAGTTAACGTTTCTATGGTAACTACTTTCGTCAATCAGAAGTACGTTTCTTTGGAGGTCCACACCCCTTCCACTTAAAAGTGGGCCACACAAAATCTGTTCATCAAATGTTTTTAAAGTTCAAAGTGGGGGCAGTGGGAACCACCTGCTTTTACTGAGGCATCTGATTGGTCAGTTCATAACTTGAGATCAAGAAAAAATATGATGAAAAAAAAATAGTATTATCGAGAACATGTAAAAAAATGTATCTGAACAAAAATGAACATTTTGAGAATAGAATAGCCTGGTAATGTGTTACCTGGTAGAGAGCTAAATTATAGACAGCAACGTTTCCTGTGATACTCTGTGTTTGAACACAGCTCAACATGTCACTGTCGAGTCAGAAAAGGAGAGTCCATAACTATTCTAGGCAGTGTAGTGACTGTTTTTTGCTTGGCCTTTCGTGACTCCCGGGGTTTTAGTCACCGAGGTGTGATGTCACAGGTCCGTTCTGGAACACAACGACCACATTCTTGGGTCAGGTTATATTGATCCTCTCTACCCAGTTTTAGCTTTTTCACATTTCCATTGATTCTTCAGCATGTTTAAGACATCAGTTCACACCCACAATGTCCTCCTCTGGTTTGAGTTTGCATTCCACACAAAAGTCTTTAGGAGTTATTGATTTGTTCCCATTAGCAGGTTTCTTTAATGGCCCTAATTTCATTAAAGTGTAGACTCAGGAAAGAATACACTCTCCACATAAGACTTTTCAACATTTTTGAGAAACAAAGCAAATATCTTTAAAAAGACACTGAGGAAAACAAACTATATTCAACAAAAAATTAAACTACTAATCTAGAAAAAAAATCTGAGCAACAAATTGACACTAAACATAAGACATTTGGTGGTAAATAGACAGAGGAAAGTGATAAAGTGGAGTGTCCTTGGGCAAGACACTGAACCCCACATTGCCTCTAGTGGAAGGTTGGCACCAGTGTTCATCAATTCAGAAAATCGCTATACAAGTGCACGACATTTATGTATTTCAATAGTGGCTCCGGCATTTATCCAAAAAATGTGGCTGTCGGCCCGGCGTTAATTACAAACAGGCGTCTATTGGAGACCGGTGTTTATACCATCACAGACTGAATGGTGATGACTAAAGGGTTAATTTCACAGTAAACTCGGCAAAGAAAAGGAAACACCAGAAGATGAGAACATTGTCTTTGGTTATGATCAGCACTGGCTCCGACGTTTCTTTTCTCTTTGAAGAATCATCAATGTCTGTATCAAAAATCATTTTCATGGAGACACGCCCACCTTTCCATTTTTCTCAATAATCCATGTTCAAAACAGTTCTTCTAATTTTGCTCACTTCCTTCTTCCAGGAAATCAGTTTGCTTGTTGCTCTTTTTTCTGCAGCCGTCTTCTCAATATCGCAGTCTGTTTGCACCATTCTGATGTGTTTAGGGTCCACCACAACACGTTCTGCTGATTCTTCACCGGAATGTTTTTTGGCATATGTCATGGCACAAATCTAATGAGCATTTTTTGGCCAACGCTACACTGGATCAGAACTCAAATTCCACAGACCCCTGGTGTCTGCACGACTGTGCACGACCCGGGGAAAATCTTAAAGAAGCCTGGCCACTATTAGAGACCGGCATCTAAAGTAACAAGCACCTGTTAGACCCGGCATCTAGAGGAGACCGGCATCCTTTAGGGAGCGGCCATTTTGGAAGATAAACAGTAGCCTGGTGGACATGTGTCAAAGTCAAGGCCTGGGGGCCAGATCCGGCCCTCCACATCATTTTATTTTATTGTCATTAATGGCCCGATGTTATCTTGCGCTTATTTCTAACTTGTTTAATTTTGACAAAACATATATTTTACAGGTAGTAAAATATTGAAAGTGGATTTATTCTGGAATAATATCCCTGCTTGTTTTTATTCATAATAATGTTAAAAAGTGATGTTTTAAAAATGTTGTTTTAGTGGGTTTAATATATTTTTATCCTGTCCAGACCTCTACCTTAGGGGATCTTTGGATTTTGGCCTCCTGTGGAATTGAGTTTGACCCTTAACCTAGTGTAAACCCTAAAACCAATATTAGCAGAATAAAAGTCAGGGACAAAACAAAATCACATTTCTTTTCTCCTGCTGTTTTCTCTTTTTTTTTGTAAAACATTCTTGCCTCCCACATCGTACTGTGTAAATATGTATAAAGTGTAATGCTGAATATGTCCATAAAAAGATGTTGTAAAGTTGTTGTTACCTTGTTAGCATGATGCTAATATTTCTCTGAATAGAATAACTGTCACAGTTCAGATGTCAGCACCCATCTCCAATCACTAGAGGGAGCCCTCGCCAGAGTTCTGACTCCTCGTGCTCCTTACTACAACTCCCATCAGCCACTGCCATGGACTCCTTCCTGCTCAGATGTTCACCATCATAATTATCGTCACACAGCATATAAACCCACTCCAGCCTCCTTTCCAGTGTGAAGTCATGTATCACTTAAACTCTGAGCTGTTTTCCCTCTGCCTGTTTATCTGTGCCTTGACTCTTGCCTCCTCATCAACCTTCTGCCTTCCTTTTGTGTTTTGACCCTTGCCTGGACTCTGACTACGCTCACGTCTTGCCCTTGCTCATTAAAACATTTGCATATGGATCCTAATGTCTCAGCCTCTTCGTCACAGAAGACTTCACCACACCAGGATCCAGCAACAAGTGTACCCACGCCTTCAAATCCAGCGGGCTTTGTAACAATGCTACTGGAACAAGGTCGACAGCTCCACCGCCTGACCACTGTCATTGAAGCCATCATGGAGGAGTTACAAGCTAAAGAAGCAGCTAGTTCAACACCTATCGCCCCGTCACGGTCCGTTCCTGCCACACCAGCGGAACCGTCGGTTAGTACCATGCTCGGTCCATGCCTTTCTCTACCCGATAAGTTTACAGGGAAACCTGAACACTGTACTGGATTCCTTATGCAGTGTCAGTTCTTCCTTCTTCAGCAAGCTCACCTGTATCCCGCAGATGAAGCTAAGGTGTCGTTCATGTGCTCGCTGCTGTCTGGAGAGGCGTTGGAATGGTTAGCCCCAGTGTGGTCAGGAGGCTCACTGCCATTCCATTCGTATGAAGCATTTACCCAGCTGCTACGATCAGTATTTCAACACGCCACCAGCGGAAGAGAACCGAGTGAGCAGCTCATGGATATTAACAAGGCAAAGAAACTGCTGCTGCATACGCTATACGCTTTAGAACACTGGCTGCACAAGCAGCATGGTCTCCGAGTAGCCTAAAAACTGTGTATAGACGGGGTCTTGCCACAGAGTTGCTGTCAAGAATGACTCTGAAAGATTTCTATATTAAAAGTCCAATGAACCAGGCCAGTTGTAAATTCCTCTTTGGTTTATTCTTTTTGCAAAAAGGGAGAGAGAGTCAAAACACAGGCTCTGTGTACATTGGAGTCTCTGCTTTGGGTCACTCTCTCTGAGTTCAGACATACAGGGAGTTTTATAGTTTCACACATAGGAATTCCATACATGGGCATAACATAGCAGTGATCTCAACTTGTTGCTAGGGAGTTGCTAAGCAAAGAGGGTCAGTTCTACAGGAGATGGCACAAGATATCACAGAACTAATCCATATTAGGAGTTGTTTTTGAGCACAGAACTTTAGACAAAGAAATTCCAGCAGCTTGCTGGACACAGACAGGTGCACACAGATATCCTTCATACAAAGTTTTCCAAGACACACAAGCATAATCTTGTAAATATTTTCAACAGTTGCAAAAGGAGATCGCCTGCCGCGACGAAGATATGGATTTGGACCAGCTTATCGCCATGACCATTCGGCTGGATAACCTGCTTCGTGCACGTGAGCCCAGAGACTTTAAACCTCACCCGACCCATGGGACATCAGTGTCATTCCATCACAAGCAAAGCCATTCCAGGGAACCCGTGCAGTTGGGGTCTACCCGGCTAACACCGGAGGAAAGAGGAAGGCGTACGTGTGAGAACCTCTGCCTCTACTGTGGTCGGCCTGGTCATCTGCGAGCATCCTGCCCCGATCATCCCCCTCGACGATCGGGTGGGTCGGTGAGTGACACCTTACTTACTTTTGAAATACCTGTCATTTTACGGATAGCCAACCGAAGTATAGTTTGCCCTCTCTCGGTGGGTGGAGTGCTCCTGCCTCAGGTGGAGGAGTTTAAATATCTTGGGGTCTTGTTTACGAGTGATGGAAGATCGGAGCGGGAGATCGACAGGCGGATTGGAGCTGCGTCCGCTATTATGCGGTCGCTGTACCGGTCCGTTGTGGTGAAAAGAGAGCTGAGCCAGAAAGCAAAGCTCTCGATTTACCGGTCGATCTTCGTTCCAGTACTCACCTATGGTCATGAGCTAATTCCATTCCTCTGCTTCCCTGTGAGTCACGGGTGTCAGTTTCCGCTTTAGATGGACGCCCACTGGGTTCCGGACGGATCAAGCACCTGACTTCGGATCTCCAACTCCGTATCCAGAACAGTCATCAAGAAAGTATCCGTCTATTCACCATTGAATCTCCTCGCTGTGCTGTCATATTGGGGCTGCCCTGGCTCGAGACTCATGATCCCACCATAGTTTGGTCTACCAAAGAACTGTCATTTGGTTCCCGGTTCTGCCAAAGTCACCACCAGGCGCAACTGACCAGTGTTACCCAGCAACACCAAGTGGCCACCACAGGAATCACCATGTGCGACATCACCAGTCAATCGGACGCTTTGCCACCCCAGTATCAAGACCTTCGTGAAGCTTTCAACAAGCAAAACGCTACACGCCTCCCTCCTCACCGGTCCTATGACTGTGCCATAGACCTGCTCCCGGGCGCCATTCCAGCAAAAGGTAGGGTGTTTCCTCCGTCGCAACCAGAGACTAAAGCTATGGAGGCTTATATCCAGGAAGAGCTGCAGAAGGGATTCATTTGACCATCGACATCCCCCACCTCTGCTGGGTTTTTCTTTGTCAAGAAGAAAGATGGCGGTCTCCGGCCCTGCATTGACTTCCGCAGCCTAAACAAAGTCACCGTCAAATACCGCTATCCACTGCCTCTGGTGCCACCAGCCTTAGAACAGCTACGTCAGGCCCGCTTCTTCACTAAGCTGGACCTGCGCAGTGCCTATAACCTGATTCGCATCCGCGAGGGTGACGAGTGGAAGACGGCCTTCTCTACCACATCCGGACATTACGAGTTCTTGGTCATGCCCTTCGGACTCTGCAACGCCCCCTCTGTATTCCAAGCCTTCATCAATGACATTTTCCCTGACATGTTGCAGAGTCATGTCATTGTGTACCTCGATGACATCCTGGTGTACTCTACCTCCTTCGACGAGCATGTCTGCCATGTACGCCAGGTCCTCCAGCGCCTCATCAAGCACCAGCTATACGCAAAATGAGAAAAATGCGAGTTCCATCAAACATCCATCTCTTTTCTGGGTTATGTGATCAGCACCCAGGGGGTCGCCATGGACCAGGGCAAGGTGGAGGCAGGGCTGCAGTGGCCTCAACCCACCACAGTTAAGGAGCTACAGCGGTTCATTGGGTTTGCGAACTTCTACCGCCGCTTCATCCGGGGCTTCAGTTCTGTGGCAGCTCCATTAACCTCCCTCCTGAAAGGAGCCACTAAGTGTCTACGATGGACTCCAGCGGCTACCACGGCTTGAGATGCTCAAAGCCCGTTTCTCACAATCACCCATACTGCACCATCCAGACCCAAATGTTCAATTCATTGTGGGGGTGGATGCTTCAAACACAGGTGTTGGGGCCGTACTGTCCCAGTGCCATGGCCAGCCGGCCAAAATGTATCCCTCTGCTTTCTATTCCAGGAAACTTTCCGGACCAGAGCATAATTACGACATGGGGGACCGTGAGCTGTTAGCCATGAGGGACGCATTCACTGAATGGAGACATTGGCTGGAGGGGGCTTCCCAACCATTCTTAGTGTTGACGGATCACAAGAACCTCGAGTACATCAAGTCTGCTAAGAGGTTGAACCCACGTCAGGCTCGCTGGTCTCTCTTCTTTTCCCGCTTCCATTTCCAGATCTCCTATCGACCAGGTTCCAAGAACGGCAAAGCCGATGCCCTGTTCCGTCTGCATGACTCCGAAACAGAAAAGCCGCACACTCCCGATACCATAGTGCCGACCTCCTTGATCCTGGCTCCTGTTCATTGGGACATTATGACCGAGCTGGCTGAATGCAACACCGTTGAACCCCCTCCACCATCCTGTCCTGCAGATCGAGTCTATGTACCCCCTACTCATCGGCAACAAGTTTTACACTTGGTGCATGATTCTCCAGCAGCGGGACATCCAGGTATGGCAGGCACTCAACGACTAATTCAGAACTCTTTCTGGTGGCCCACAGTACACTCAGACGTGGCTCAGTTTGTTACTGAATGCACGTTCTGTCAGATGGCTAAGACCCCTCGCCAATTACCAGCTGGTCTTCTACAACCACTACCAACACCCAAACGGCCGTGGTCTCACATAGCAGTGGATTTCCTCACCAATCTACCTCGCTCCAAAGGTAATACCACAATTCTGACCGTAATAGACCGTTTCTCCAAGGCTTGTCGTCTCCTCCCACTGCCTAAGCTACCCACCGCCATGGAGACTGCAGAACAACTCATCAATCATATTTTTCGACATTATGCTCTTCCAGAGGACATTGTGTCGAACCGTGGTCCACAGTTTGCGTCCCGGGTCTGGAGAGAGACGTGTAAAGGTTTGAATATCAATATCAGCCTCACCTCAGGGTATCACCCCCGGGCTAACGGCCAAGTTGAGCGCCTCAACCAGGAAATCACTAGGTTCCTCAGGACGTACTGTAGTCAACATCAGGAGGAGTGGAGCCAGTACCTGGTTTGGGCCGAATATGCCCAGAACTCATTGAAGAAAGTGTCCACAGGTCTCTCCCCTTTCCAGTGTGTGCTAGGATTTCAACCACCATTCTTCCCCTGTTCAGGGGAACCAACGGAGTTGCCTGCTCTGGATGACTGGTTTCGGCGTTGCGAGGCCACCTGGGAGGCGGCTCACACTCAACTCTAGCATGCCATTCGTCGGTACCAAGTACAGGCTGATCGGCATCGCCGTGAGGGTCCCCATCTGCAGCCTGGTTAGTGGGTGTGGTTGTCTACCAGGGACCTACGCCTGAGATCGCCATGCAAGAAACTCAGCCCCAGGTTCGTCGGACCGTTCCAAAATTCTGAGACAAGTCACTCCTGTTTCATTTCGCCTACGTTTACCCTCTGACTATCGCATCTCACCAACTTTCCACATTTCACTGTTGAAACCCGCCTCTGGACCTCGTGATGTGGAGTCACAATCTGGATCCGTTAATCCTGCCAATCCCCCTCTGTTGATGGATGGCGAGGAGGCCTACCGAGTCAACAGGATCATGGACTCCAGACGCCGGAGTGGTCGACTAAAGTATCTGGTTGACTGGAAGGGGTATGGGCCTGAGGAACGGTCATGGGTCGCCGCTGAGGACATTCTCGACCCCTCTCCACTCTCTAACTTTCACAGTGACCATCCGGACAGGCCTGCTCCCCGGTCTCGCGGTCGACCCCGGCGGGCTCTGTCACAGTTCAGATGTCAGCACCCATCTCCAACCACCAGAGGGAGCCCTCGCCAGAGTTCTGACTCCTCGTGCTCCTTACTACAACTCCCATCAGCCACTGCCATGGACTCCTTCCTGCTCAGATGTTCACCATCATAATTATCGTCACACAGCATATAAACCCACTCCAGCCTCCTTTCCAGTGTGAAGTCATGTATCACTTAAACTCTGAGCTGTTTTCCCTCTGCCTGTTTATCTGTGCCTTGACTCTTGCCTCCTCATCAACCTTCTGCCTTGCTTTTGTGTTTTGACCCTTGCCTCGACTCTGACTATGCTCATGTCTTGCCCTTGCTCATTAAAACATTTGCATATGGATCCTAATGTCTCAGCCTCCTCGTCACAATAGCATAGAAGTCTATGGGATTTTGGCTTCTTGGAGCCACCAGGTACTTCCTGTTTGGAACAGGAGGGGTAGGAGCCAAACTCTCCAGTGATTATACTGTCAATGTATTTCTCTAATATTGTTGCTTTTGTGCTAGCATGATGAAAACATTTCTTTAAAATTGTTATCCCGTTAGTATGATTCTAATATTTCTCTAAAGTAGTTGTTATCATGCTATTTTGATGCTAATATTTTTCTAAAATTGTTGCTACCTTGTTGTTATCTATTATCGGTTACTTAAGTAAAGTAAAACTGCTAAAAATGACTTGTATTTCACAATTTTATTTCTATCAACGTAAAAACATAATCAAAAAGCACAACGTTTCAGTAAATGCAAGAAACCCTATTAATATTTGCAAAATTCATTTAAGACTTTGCTGTAAAGAGTGAAAAAAGCTGCCCACCTGTTAATAGGCAAATGTTTACCACGATTTGTGTTAAATGTAAAGCTCATCACTGCTGTTTCGTACCTCCATTTTAGCACAAACCTGCTCTCAGTTGTGTAACAGTCCTACAAATGTTACATCGTTATTACGTGAGTAGTAAGAAAACCACTTTCTGTTGCTCTTTTCTTCATGATATTTTTGTTGGTAGACAGCGTCAGACAAAGCTTTAGTAGGACCTTAAAGGGACTGCAGACGTAAACATGTTCATGAAATAGAGGTGCTTTATTGTTTGGTATGTCAACAATATAACAGAGAAAAGCCTGTTTGTGCACTCTTTCATGATTATAGTTCAGGTCTTAGCAGAAAGTTGACTTTTTTATGCAAAAATGGGCCCAGATGCTTTTACTGCATGTGATAAAGCTGTTCGTTTGGCAGCATTTCCTTTTCAAACTAGTTAGATGGCTTTCTTTGCAGCAGCTGTTTCTTTAATATGTGACACACAGACAGACCCTGTGATGACAACCAAAGGAGTCTGTGGACAGAATGTGAGCTATCGTGTTAGCATGATGCTAACATGATCAGTTATATTAACTGGCCAACAGATCCTCAACACCGTTGCCGGGTTCAGGGTGCACGCCTGGTTCTGGGGCCGTTTTGCATCCAGTAACCGGTACCAGAGTACATGAGGTGCCATGATCTAATTGGATCAGACACATTTTGACAAGA
>NC_050513.1:3221839-3227557 GCF_002922805.2 Oryzias melastigma
CAATAGTAGCTCCACGCTAACATAACTGACCAGCGACTACTGATGTGTCGCGTGAGCAGGAATTTGAAGATGCTGGCTATGTCTGAATTCCTTCCCCACTCACTCTATAGTGCACTGTGTAATGGGTTTGCCCTTTTCTAGTGCAGTTTTTCAAGTCTTTGCCAAAAACATGCTTGCTTCAATGTTCACATTAGTGAATATAGACCACAATGCATTATGTGTGAACAATAGTTAGCAAAAAAAAAAAACATGTTTAAATATATTTTTTTAATAAACTATCCACATTATCATCATCAGAACACAGTGGACTCATAAGTAGACATCATGAAATGTTTTAGTGGTTTGATTTTCACTTAGTGGAGTTTGTGGCATCATACCTGGTGTTAAAAAAAGACAGTAAAGTAGTGAGCATGGAGTCTGAATTGCCTTTAAAATCCAGTGCACTATGTAATACTGCACTATATAGTTTTTTATTAGTTAGGGATTAGGGTGTGAATTCAGACATACCCATAACTCTTGGGTATTTGGATTCAACCTCACAGTCAGCATGACCAGAAGAAAAACCTACTATTCTCTGTGAAACTTTTTTCACATGGAATTTTTTTTTTCAGATTTTATGGTAAAACTGACTCCTGAAATCTGATCATCATTCACCTTTTTAGGACTTTTAAAAACTAAAATTAAAAAAACTAACAATTGTCGAGATCTTCAAGATTTGGAGCCAGTACCTGTCCTCTCTGTGGAGGTTTTTTAGCATAATTTTGGCAGATTAACAAAGGTTGAAGATATTTCTCATTTTAAAAAATGGCATTTCAATAAAGCAAAATTTTTATAGTTACGTTTTCTATGTTTCCTTATCCCGATGTGATGCCCTTTATCATCCTTCATCTCTGTGAAGTCTTTTTATTCCTGAATCTGTTTCTTTAGGAGGGTTTAAGAGCAGGGATAACCCGTTTTATTTAGTCTGTTACCTCTTGTTTATATTTTCTTCCTGACCTGCTTCTTCAAAATTACCAGCGTGAAGCCCAATGAGGCAATTCTTTTGTGATATTAGGCTATACAAATTAAATTGAATTGGATGGAAGTGAAAGACTTTTGACGCAGAGAAAAACATATAAATGGAGCACATCTAGAAAAGGTCTGGAGATGGAGAACCCTTCAGATTAACAGCAAAGAAGACTCCAGCCTTTAGAGAGCTGATTAAAGCTAAGCTGCTGCTTTTGGAGTTTAAGTAAACTAAAGATGAACACAACTAAAAACTGTGTAAATAAATTGAATAATTGAAATTGAAATGCTGATATGACTCAAAAACACTCAAAAAATGTCAAATTACAAAGAAATTTATTTTTTAATTGTTTAGATCCTATATTTTTTTTGTCTGCCATAAAAATTTAAAATGAAGAAATGGTAACTACTTTAATCTAATTATAGGTTTGCAAAGTATTTGATTTGCATTTCTATTTTTCTCTTTTATTCTCTTTTATAAAGATGCATTTAACTGCATTTAAATGGTTCAACTCACAATTTTCTGACAGTTTTAAGTTGGTCTGCATTCATTTTTACTCACACACAAATGTCAGTCTTTAACCTATTTTTACCTTCAGAGCTTTGTTTTATTTTTAGGAGTAACAGTAACTTCCTCTCGTTCATCTCTTCACAATCAGCGCATTTTAAAAATGTAAAGGGTTATTGTTACGTTTTAATTTGGTAATTCCTTTTTCTTTTCAGTTTGTAGTTGTTTTTCGTTCCTTGTAAAGAACTTTGATATGATCTTGTGACTAATTCCTGAAACAACATACAACAACACGACCTGCAGGTGTGTGATGCTCTCATTTGCTTTCTGCTGTCTCTGCAGGTTTCTGGTTCCTTGCATTCAGCTGAGCAGCATCTTCCTTCCCTGCCTGCGGTCTTTGTGTTTGTGTGCGGTAGACGTCGTTGTGTCTCCTTTTTGTGTGTCCCTCGCACTCTGCTGCAGTCAGATCTTTGTAACTCTGACGAGAAAAGACAAACTTGAGAGCAAGGACTCGGTATGACTGATTATTGTCCATGTGGGAGTTATTCTCAATAAACATGTTTTGAAAGTGAAAATAAAGTTCTTATAGTAAAATCATGAACTTGAAATTATTGAGCTTTATTTGTGCTGTCATTTGTAAAACATGCAGAAATTAGTGTGTGTCATAAACTGTTTAAACATTGTCATAAACTGTCGTCAACATTTATAAAACAGGATAGTTGTAAGGGAAAGACTTGAAATTCAATATCAAAGTAGTTTTCTTTTCAATGACAGAAACAATTAACTAAAATAAAATTAAAAAGTTTGATTTTTTTTTCATAAATTTTTTTTGCCAAAATTAGCAAAAATCTGGTATTTTGAATCCAGCGTTTTATCAGTCTTTCTTTGAAATGAAACTTGATGGATTATTTTCCCTTTCTTTGTCAAATAAAAAAAATATATATTTCTTGGAATTGCAGACAAATATAGTTCCGAACAGAACGTCAATAATTGTGGCAAAATTAAGTGTTGCTTCATAGATGATCCATCCAAATATCAACCACAACATCTGAGAACAGATCAGTTTCCAAGGTCCTGTTTGTTCCCCATGTTTACCTAACCACGGTTAAGATGAATGGTGACCCTGACTTTGGTGTACATCAACAGATTCAAGGATTTCTACCATGTCGGTCAACCCAGCAGTGGAGGTTGGAGTTAACCCAAACACAACTGATCAGAAGTCAAACTTATGTTTGTGATGATTTGGTTTGGGTCTATTCCGGTGACCTTCCTGGCAGAACCCTCTGCATTTACCCGGACTTGGGACCGGCACACAGAGACACTGGATTGTGTCCCTGGTGGTTGCATTATTCTGCCAAAAAATGGCATTTGAAGAAACCAAATGCCATTTTTTGTTGTAGTTTTGTCCTCAGCCTGCTGCCCAGTCTTTTTGTTAAATCAAGACTGCCTACATTAACCTTTTGAAGGCTGTTACGGCTGTGGCCATATTTGGTCTTGTCTTTCTTTTTGGTGCGGTGNTATTCCACAAACACAATCTCATTTTATAGTCACACATATTGACAAACGCTAATGTTTTGTTTTGTATTTGTACATATTTGTCAATAATCATAGTTCTGTAATTATACTTAAACTCTTTTATGTTTGGACATTGTTTCAAGCATTTTTTGGTTCTGTTCCACAGTTTCACTCCACATATTGAAACACAAAACCTTTTTTTATTTGTCTGTGCTTTATGCTGGAAACATTTATTTTTTTTCCCTAAGATTGTATTTTTCCTCCTTTGTGATGAATAATCTTTGGATATTTGTTGGTAATAAATTGTTTTCTGCCTTAAATATTATTTGAGCTGTACAATACTCCACTAGATCATAAAATGTGAGTCATTTTGATTGGATAAACAGTTTGTTTGATGGATAAACAGTTTTGTCCTCAGCCTGCTGCCCAGTCTTTTTTTTTTTAATCAAGGCTGCTGCCTACATTAACCTTTTGAGGGGTCCTAGACCTGTCAGAAACCAGGAACCCTTCTTGGTGGAGCTCCCTGATGCTGTCCAAGTGCAGCTCTGTGTTGTTGGAACCTGCTGGGCATTTGTCTGCATCCAGAAGTTTCCTCCAACACAGGCGGACGTGCTAGTTTTGGAGCAGGAAGCTCTCTTTGAGCAGCTCTGACAGGAGGCTGAAGGGGGGACCTCAAAGCAGCTCTCTGTGCTTGTTGAGCGTACTTTGAGGCTTTGGTTTTCAGGGTGATGTTTTCAGCCAGAACTTCTTCATACTCTTTTCTTGAGGCAACGACTTTGACCTCCAGGTCTTTTTGGTCTTTTTGTTCCCGTCTCGTGGTGCATCCGGGCGCGGTTCACACCTTTTACTGTGTTTGTGTCTGGTACTGTGTCCGGTGCCGAGTTCAGTCTTGGCCCAGCAGGCGCACTGGGTGACAGCAGGACCCTGGAAGTTTAATTGACCTTTGACCTTGAGAAGATGCCGCCATCTTGATTTTTTTTACAAAAGCACTTTTACTGCAAGTTACAAAAAGAAATGCCTCCTCGGGGTTTTTATTAATTGTTATGTAACATCACCGGCCATAAATAGGAACCTACTGTGAGGAAAAATGGTGCAATTGGAAGTTATAGAATTTGAAGGGGGTGCGTGTGGCCAGGTCGCAACTGACACGGTCTTAGCTAGCTTGCACATGTTTTATCCAATTTGCATAAAAAAGGGTATTCATGCGTCCGGGGGCTCAAGCTCAACGAGACAATATAACTTTCAAAACCGCAATGTTTGTGGCCAAAAAAAGTCTAAAAAAAAAAAACTGCTGACTCAGAGCTCCCTAGCTTGGTATAGAAGATCTCACTAGCACACTACGCTGTCCATTTGGTAGCTGGCTAGTTTAGTGAGCTAACCCAGTTAAGTCAATGTGGGCAAGCACAGGTGGGGCCACCACAGAAACCGTGGACAAACTTAATCGGGGCCCGAAGTTTCTGGTAATTTTTAAACCACATGTGGCACACTTGGCCTTGCTGGCTGGGCCACCATCAACTTTTATTTATTCATTTATTTATTTATTTTATTTTGTGTGCTCCTTTGCAGACGGAGAGGGTGGTGGAGAGCTGTCCCCCCCAGTGGGTGCCGGAGTCAACAGCAACAGCTGGCACTTCAGATACGGTGCTGGACAAAGCTATGGCCCTCCTCAGCCTCTCAAACCGGGAGAGATCCCCCCTGAAGCCTTCATCATCCCCGGATCTCCAGCCATCATTTCTATCCGCCATGACCCGGGCCCTGTGGACGACAAAGGTGACTTCATTAGCTTCGGCAAGAAAGAAGACGCCAAGAAGAAGAAAAAGAAGAAGAAGGACAAGAAGGACAAAAAGGAGAAAGGAAAGGATGATGGGGATGAATAGAGAAGGGAGCGTAAGAGCAGAGCTACAAACAGACAGAATTCAAATTTCAGAGCCAGAAAATGAAGCCAAACATATATTGTCGAACCACAACATATATAGACACTGTACAGTGGCAAAATTGTTATATAGCCAGGCCTGCCTCTCACTACAATCAAAATACACCTTTTTAATTAAAGCAGAAACTAATTTATGAGTTTAGATTAGCCTTTCTGTAACCCCGTGTCCCTGTACAGTGACAAAAAAAGTGTCCAAACAGGTGTGCTGTTTGTCCGCTGAAGCTGCAAGTGCTGCCGTCTTTGGCATCCTTTCTATTACGCCAAGTTTAGCAAGTAAAACTGAAACAACAACAAAAAAAGAAAAAAAAAAGAAAACAACAACCAAACAGGTGCTTTTGACTTCAGTATTCTGCAAGACACATCAGCAATGTGTTTTTTTTCTATTAATAAAGAAAAAAAAATGAATTAGTTCAACATGCATACCAAATGACCAAAGCACCTTTGAACAAAAGCAGTGAAATCTGGACCACATTCAAATGAACAGCTCTGGGAAGGTGTAACATAGCACATTGTAGAGGCAGAGGACCCACACTGCACCAGCCGTGTGCAAGGTTGTGCCCAGGTTTATACAGTTAGACGCTTCGTGACTGCAAGATCATTTGTAATTAGCAAAGATAGATTGTACAGCGGATTTTATGTAGGGGGGGTGTTAGGTGAGATAAGTGACTAATCAGCAATAACAAGATGCTGCTGATGGGTGAGGTTGCAGGACATTAGAGTTTCAAAGTGACTGCTCAAGCTTAAAACACTGCTGACT
>NC_050513.1:3232248-3241633 GCF_002922805.2 Oryzias melastigma
GTGCGTGAGCGACCAGTGGGGGAGATGGCGGGCAGCCTCCTGACATACTTCTTTAAGATTATAGACTCAAAATTCAACATCATTCTTCAGTTTAGAGCAGGGGTGATCACACAAAAGGCCAAAATGCAAAACACACCTTAGGTCGCGGGCCGAACAAAGCCTGGACTTTGACATGTGTTTTAGAGCAATAAATACATTGCGCCTGAATTGTGATTTTACTACACCTACTTACACTACAGTACTACACTGTACTAGATGTATTAAGATAGGAAATCTGATCTTGGAAGTCTCAAATTTTCATACTCAAATTTTCAGAGCAGATCACACCCTAACCAGGAACATTGCTAATGACTCATATGGTTTCATGACTTGTGACTGAACTCTTAAAACACAACTTTAAGATCTTTTTTTTTTTTTTATGTTAAAACAAACAAGTCAACTTGTCATTTACATATTTTTAGATTTTCCATGTTTTGTACTTCTACAGAGGCAGTTTCAATCAAATCAGCAACAGTGTAGCATCAATATTCGCAGAAGCTTCACTTCACCAACAGAATTGTACTTCTGGGGTAAAAAAGGGAAATACTGCACTGAGCTCCTCTGTGTCTAATGTGTTTAATGGAAACACAGTTTCAATAAATGACCCGGTTCTGAATAAAGTACTAAATACTTGATTAACTCAGAGGAAAATATCAAAATATTAAAGTAATTGATGGAATAAATCTCTTGATGATGAGATTTCCCTAAACTGTAAATCTTGCTTGCCTCCTTTGGTTCAGTTCAGGTCTGGGTTCCTGATAATCCAACCACAAAGTGAATTTAACCATAGACACTGAAAATTACATTTACACAAGTTTAGAAACACTCAGCCGTGGAGTAACTGAAACACAACTAACGGGTCATAAAGATAAAGACAGCGGTAATCAGATGCGTCTTTCATCCTAGCTAGCATTAGCTCAAATAACAAGTGACANTTAAGGTAAAAAAATAAAGGAAGAGGAGGAAAAAAATGGGACTCAAAGAAGAGGTTTGTCTGTTTTATTAACATTAAATTGTATCAACCCCGCACCCCCCATTTCGGTCAAAACATTGTTTTGGGTTGGAAAAGAAGAATTTAACTTTCAATCTATTTTTTTTTGTTTCCTCTTTTTAAACCCGTAACAATGGAAACTTTTAAAGGCCTCATGCGGTGAAAGTCGTGATTTTTCTTAAACTGCAATAAAACATTAGTATTTATGTCACAAATGAACCCCCGTATAATTATTTTGTCACCCGCGGCCCCGTGCACTCTCTTCAAGCGTTCAAAGGTAGCGCGGTCACTCAGATTTTGGGCAGCCACTGATAAGTAGGTCATAGGTCATGTGACGTCAGTACAGGAACATACGGCTAGATCCGCTAGTGTTGTGATGACTTTCTGGGCATGGAATTACTTAACATAATAGAATTTGGACTGCCGTGGATTTGGGGATTCGAACGGGATAATGGTGAGTAGGAGTGTGGTATTTGGGTGGAGTAATGTGCCGAAGAAGGGGGTCTCCCTTCATGAATTTCCCGTTTCAATCAAGAAGAGGAGCGCTCTCCGGTCAGCGGCGGCTTTGAGCCCTCCCCGGCCCTCCGGAGTAGGAACGCGGGGGGTGTACGGGCACCTGGCGGGCGCACGCCGGACGGCCAGGGAGAGGCCGCTGCGCCGCGCTGAGGGGGGTTTGCGGTTCCGAGGCCCCGGGCCGGGCATGGGGGGGCGCTGTGGGTTTGCTGGACAGTCGTCCAGCGCCGGCAGCCGAGCCGGCACGAAGGGTTTTTACTCCCTCCCGGGGCCGTGAGGTGGGGGTGGCCTCCGCGCGGGGCGCAGGAGGACCCCGCTGGCCATCTGGAAAGAGGACCCGAGTCGCACGGGGGTTGGTTGCGCGCGGGCGAGGGAGGTTGAGAGGGCGGGGGGGGGAGGGAGCCCACCCGTCGCCGCGGGCTGCAGCGGACGAGGGTCTGCTGCAGCCCGCCTTTTCCGGTAATGATCCATCCGCAGGTTCACCTACGGAAACCTTGTTACGACTTTTACTTCCTCTAGATAGTCAAGTTTGATCGTCTTCTCGGCGCTCCGCCAGGGCCATGGCCAACCCTGGCAGGGGCCGATCCGTGGGCCTCACTAAACCATCCAATCGGTAGTAGCGACAGGCGGTGTGTAAAATACAAACCATGACAAATCCTGCAGCCTCCTTTCACCTTCTGCTTGCTCCCCGCTATCGCTGTATGAGCTTTCACCATCGTCATCCGAAGCCCCTGTATCCTCAGATGAGGAAACCTCCGGTTCAAACTGGTAGGGCTGTACACCCTCCGAACCCTGTGTCGTTAAAATTTCCGTGTTTGATGAAGGCTCATCACCTTCATCCAAAGAAATATCCGCTAAATCGTGGTCTACGTCGCTTCTCAAACCGTCCGCCATTGTTGTTTACACTCTGGGATCCCTGAAGTGACGTCACGCGCAGCCCCCGCCCATCACCATCTATCGCCCAAATTTAAAGCTGTGCACGACCATAAAATGATCAATAAAATCACGCGGGATCATTTTAAGTGAATATTTTTATCAGATTTGTTTTCCAAGTTCCATTGACTTTCCTGAATGTGGCCCTCGAGTTCTGGAGTTCCCTATCTCTGCTCTCTCTAAAAATCGATGAAGACTTTCCTTAGGAACATTTAGTCTAACACTCATTTTAACACATCAGCAGATGAACTCAACGGACTACTACCATGAGATAAAAACCTTCAGAATGACAGACTGATGATACTCTAGAAGTTGGCACCAGTCCGAAACGCCCTCCAGGAGAGGCAGAACAATGTTATTCAGTGTTCATGATCTGAACATTTTGATTAGAACTTCTCCTTTAGTTAAACCATGTCACACTGTATGATATTAACAATCTCATTATTTTACTAATACATTTTAGAATATGTGAACTGGATCAGATTAATATAAATATATTCAAATTATATAGTTGATTAATATATTTCTAAACAAATGTGTATGAATGTGTAAACTCAAAAGTTAATTAAACTGAAGAATCAAAAGAATAGAAAAAAATCAGAATCGAATCGATTCAGACACATGTGGAGCGTATCGAATCGTTTCTGGAAATTAAAACTTTAAACAAATTTCTAATCTGATCAAACTTCCTGCATGATGAAAAAATCCTTCAGATTAAAATTGGAGAACATGGTGGAAAAACATGGTGGAGGGAGCTTCATGATTTGGGGCTGCTTGAATGTGTCGACGTGAAACCTGAATTCCAAACGTTTTCAGGTGGTTTTTTTTTTCTTTTTTAGGGGGGAACTTAAAGGGTAACCAAACCGTAAATTAACTTTTGACATCTATAAATGGGGCTTTAAAGGGGCTGTCTGTTGGTCATTGAAAAATGTTTGACAAATTGATATAAAACTGTTTAATTCTTCAAAATATAGTCAAAAACTGTCTGTGTGCTGCCCCCTACAGGTTGAATCGAGGTATTACAGTTGAATTTTGTGATTGGTCAAACCATGTAAGTTTCAGAAGTTTCACGTGATGATCTGGAGCTCCAGTAATGATAACAGTCCCGCCCCCAAGCCCCGCCCCTCTGACTGGATTCTCAAATTTCCGCTGTGGGTGGAGTCAGCCTCCAACTTCCTGGTTTGGTTACCCTTTAACAGTAAAGTGAAGTAGTAAGACAACAGAGTGGCTTCAGCAGAAGAAAACACTCCTTCTGGAGACAGTAAAAGTTCTGACCATAAGCTAGTCAAGTTCCTGGACTGAACTGTTTTTTTTTGGGGTTTTTTTCCGGTTTTGGTTCCATCTATCAACTCATTCTCACTCCCAATTGATCATAAATGGACACACGGTTCAGGCCCCTTCCACACCACTTTTGGGGTATTCCCATCTAGTTGTTTTTTGACGAAAAATAAACAAGCGGAGAGAGTCAAAGTTAGGGTATGGATTTTTTTTCCTGTTTGCTGCCTGATGCCAAGTGGCCCCTGGTAGCAGTCCCGATGGTCTGAGACCCCTGATTAGAACATGCCGTTTTTCCCTTTCTGTGGCCCTCAGACCGGTTACGGCTCACTGGCTGGGACCCCACGATTAGTATATGTATTTTTTTCCTCGTCTTTGGTCCTTGAACTGGTACCGGTTTGCTGATTGGGCGCAGAAGATGATTATATATATTCTTTCCCCTGTATGTAGTCCTCTGACCAGTACTGGTCCGTTGGTTGGGGCCCCATGGTTAGCATATGCATTTTTTCCCCGTCTGTGGCCCTCAGACTGGTACCGGTCTGCTGGTTTAGGACCCCGGATTAGTATAGTTTTTCCCCCTGTCTTTTTTCCCCTTAGACCAGTACAGATTCGCTGGTTGGGGCCCCCTGATTAGTACATGCCGTTTTTCCTAGTCTGCGGACCTCAGACTGGTTTGCTGGTTGGGGACACCTGGTTAGTGCCTGCAGTTTCACCCCGTCTGCAGACCCTAATACCGGTACCAGTTCACTGTTTGGGGACCCCCTTTATTGGGAACAGGCAGCACATTGAGAAACGAGTTGGGCTCATCCAAAGCATCAAAAAGTGGAGGGAGATCGAACCACACATCCATATACGTGAGTGAGAAAGGGTCGAATCAGCAGGAATTGTGAGGTCGATGTATTTTGGCAGATTTTATTTAAATATTCACTAATGGCAATTCATTCAAATCAGTTTATGATTTTTAAAATGTTTGGCTCTGATCAAATTTGAGATAAAAAAGTTTATTTTTTCCATTAATCTTGATTATTGATGTAAAAATGGGAAGTTTTATTTAAATAAAGTACATTAAAACTAAAAACATACATGGAAAACGTATGATTTGAGTCAAAAGACAGAAACAAAGACAATCATCTGTATGTACATTCAAAACTTTATTATGGATACAGTGTAGAAAGCGAATTTCCAGTCAATGCAAATGGCCTCCACAACATTACACAGTGGAAAACAAAAAAAAAAAAGAAAGAAAGAAAGAAAACTCAATATTTAACCCACAGAAAAAGAAAATCCTGCTTCCTCTGCTACTCTACCGCCCTCTGCTGGGCGTCTACGGAGCTCCCGAACACGTCACTCCCCGCCTCCACCGGATCTCTGATCGCCGTGACAACGGCCGAGGGGGTTCAACTGACAAATATACACAGAGACCCCCCCCCACTACCCGCTGTTCAACTCCTAACGCTGACGGAGGAGAGGCGGCGGAAGAAAAAGGAGGTAAATGAGGGGGGGGTGAAAATACATTACATATTATATACACAGACTGTCTGACTCGCTGGGAAACCATCTGGAGGTGCAGCTCCTTCCTCCTCCTCCTCCTGCTCTCTTCGCCGTTTTATTGCCAAAACGAGCAAAAGAAACCCCGGAAACGCCTCCAGAGCAGGCGGAAAACGACGGAGCAGCACCCAAAGTTTGGAGCTCTTCAATGTGCTTCTTCTTTACATGATATCAAAGCGGAGCATTCGTCTAGATTCATATAAGCTTTTTCATCGTCACGTGATCACGAGAAATATCTAAATGTACAATCTTGCTAGAATGACAATCTACATCAGAGAAGGATTCTCACCAGAGCAGCTTTTTTGTTGTTTTTTGTTCCTTCTCCAAAATCCTGTCGTCATTGTTGTCATGCACTACAGAACAGCTAAGACTTCGGCAACATTACACGCAATTTAAAAAAAGGACTTTACATCGGTTGACTTTTTTTGTTTTTTTTCTGTTTTCTGTCTTTTTTGAAAAAAAGAAAAATGATCGAGAAAACCTCCAAAATAAAAAGAACAAACAGCTCATTCGGAATACATTGCTGCGATATTTTCATTCTCTTGGTGGTTTTTTTCTGAGGTGGGGGCTGAACCGCAGCCCGGATGAAGGTGAAATGTGAGGAAGGTGAGGATGACAACCAGGCCTTATTCAGACTCCTGATTTTGGCTTTTATTATGAATCAAATCTGAGGTTTGGATTTGATAACCCCCCCCTCTCTGGTTCTCTCTTTGAGGGAAAAGGGGGCGGGGTTTGCGTCGGTACTCTCAGACTTTTCTTTCTTTGAAATCTTTACAAAAAAAATGGAGTCTGGCTTCAATAAATCCAAGAAAGACTGTTCTAGTCACTCGGCAACCTACCACACTGTCTGAGAGGGGGGTGGGGGTGAGGATGATATGAAGGGGGGGGTCTGGTGCGGATGTGAGGCGCCATCAGTTCTGAAACTGCTCAAACAACTTGTAGGTCGGATTCTCGTAGCCGTTCTGCTGCATCTTGGACAGGTGGCGCTCCTCGGGGGTGACGGCGGCGTCAACCTGGAGGCGGGGCAGAAAAACAAGCGTGGGGGTTAAGCATGATGGAAACAGACCCTCTGAAAGCAACAACAAAAAAACTGAACTAATTAACCTAAATTGTAGGACAAAAAATTATATTGATTTTGGACTACAAATCCCAGAATCCCTTGCTGATACAGACAGATTTAGTGATCAAAACAAACCTTTAAAACCTTTTTACAAAAAAAAACTATATAAAATGAAAAAATGGGGGGGGAAATCCCACTTAGGCACCAATAAGAACTCCCATCATGCTATTTGAGTTGAGGCGTTGAACCAACAACCTCTTACATTTACACTTAAAGCACTAAACATACAAAAAAAGAAAAAAAGTGAAACAATCGGATTTATTTGAGCTATACATTTTAAAATAGGTTTTAAAATCCATTAATAATGGAGTTGCTAAGAAGTATAGAGAATTCTAATCTGATTGAACTTCCTGTATGATGTCATCATCTCTAAACACCTGAGCGAATAAGGTGTAGAAACCCTTTATAAACCCAAATATGGTCTAAAATCTTTGCTAAATCAACTGGAATTATTAAAAATATTAAAGTAAAAGTTATAATTTCAGTTTAAGAGAAGTGGACATTTAGATAATAAACTTCAATCAACAAAACTCAAAGAAAAGCAGAAAAAAACAGTATTTTTAAGATAAATGAGAAAAAAACGGAAGTTATTTACCTAATCTTATGTTCCATTTTAAGAAACTTTTTAAAACTTGATTCTATTTTTAAAAATGTTTTGAAAACCTGCTACTCACCTCGATCACTCCGTGGTGGATGGAGGTGTACTGCTTCTTCCTCAGCATCACCAGGGTGATGACGATCACCGTGGCGATGACCACGCCCCCCACCATCAGCCCGATGATGGCGCCCTTGTTGGAGCCCACGTCCTCCGCGAAGAAGACCTGCAGGAGTTCAGGGGGGAGACGGCAGTCAGGTTTCTATTCTCAGACTTTTATTTTGAAAATAACTCATTTCCTTTCTAAAAAAAAACATGTTTTTTTCTATACAAAACTCCAGTTTCTAGAGGAGATTTCCTGGAATTGAATGACTCATCTCGCACCAAAACATAAAAGAATAAAACAACTCTGCAGTTCAACAGAATTACGGGCGCCGGGAGGAGCAGAACAGAACCAGCCGAGCCCGACAAGTGCTCACTGTGAAAGCAAGAAAGGCGATATGTAATAAAATGCAGGGATTATGGGATTAGAGCCTGTAGGTGAGAGGAATAAGGTGCGTGGATTAGGATTTTCCCCAGAAGGGATTGAGGTTTCTGTGCTGGAATGACAGAGATTAAACATGCATTCATATGATGCTCCGTCTGATAACCTGCACATAAAAAGAATAAACTTTACTCTGATGGCGGTGGATTTTAAAGATGACGCAGCTGCGCTCCGGTCGCCATGGCGACAACCTTGGGAGGAGAAAGCGGAGATCTACGGCGTTTGAGTCAGAAATATGGCTATGAATAACTGATATCCATCATTAGGAGGTGTGTTTTTTTTTTTTTTTTTTTTTTACCAGCTTCTGATGGTGAACTGCGTATTCAGCACTCTGTCGGTCATCTGTCTCCATCCGCAGCTCCGGAACGGCGTCCATCTTCATCCCAGACACTTCAGAGAAAAACATCTGCCATCAGAGACTTCAAAAGCAGCGGCGTGAACGCAGAGCGCCACACATCAGAACATCCCAGCCTTTAATGAAGGTCAAGTGGAGCCGGCCACAGAGAGAAAAGTGCAAAAATATCTGAAATGTATTTATTTATTTTGAAGAGCCTTTATTCAGCCAGAACAAGCTCGGCTCATTAGCCTGACAATCTATGAAACATCGTTGATGTTACTTCAGGGTTTTAAACTAGCACACCCCAGAACAGATGGCTTTTTTCTGATATATTAAAGGAAATGAAGACTAAAATTGCATTCTAAGTACTGTTTTTTTGGACTGTAAGTGGATCTGAGGTATAAATTAAAAAAAAAGCACAAAAAAAGCTGTACTTTGGGAAAAAAGTGTCGTTTGATTGCCTCTTTTATGACAGGTCTAAAAAATAATTGAATAAACAGAGTACAAGTCAAACTTTTGGACGAAAAATTCAAAAGCTTTGGAACAAGTCCACCAATCCTGAGCGAATGCGGAATTCACACCAAACCCAATTCACGCCTCAAATTAGTGTTCGCCGTTTCTTTTTCGGAGCACGTAAAATTTAACGTTGCTGTTAGTAGCAAATATTAAATCACACGACAGTGCCCTCTAGTGGTTGTTAGGGGAAAATAACTGCTAAAGAGCAACCGGTTGTTTTGTGATCCCTTAAAAAAAATGTAGGACTGGGTATAATTTCCAGTATCAATTCAATTCCAATTCCATTTTGAGTTTACACATTTAGACACATTTGTTTAGAAATACATTAATAATCTATAGGGCGGAGAAGGTTCTGATCAGTACTGACCTGGTCGAGTGGGAACGCCTCGGTCGAAACTGGGGCGAGAATCGACCAGCTCCACTGCAAACGAAAGAGGAAAGGTGAGTGGGCGTGCGGGTGGCGGGTGCAGCTGCAGCTCGCCGTGCTCCCACGTACCCTGGTTCTCCGTGTTGGGCTGGTTGAAGCTCTCGGGGTGGATGAAGCCGGTGTCCTCCTGAGGCAGCAGGTCGCTCTGGCCGTCTCCCAGCTCCTGGTTGGGCATCAGGGCGTCGTTTCCGTAGCTGACCCTCACGTCGGTCTGCAGGTTGGCGAGCTGCTGGGCCATCTCCGCCTGCTCCCTCTGGAGGACTTCTGGGAGCAGAAGAAAAACAGGTCATACTGTTGAGGTTTTAGCTCTAAATCGTCTAATTCTTCTGGTTGTTTCTGGCGTGTTCATAAGCAAGTTCTTTGCTATGGCTTCTAGACAAACCAGCAAATGTGACAGAATGATATTCTTATTTTTAAATATTATTAAAAAAAAAACAAAAAAAGAAAAAATCTGCTTCTCTGAGTCTAGTGGATAAATTATGTTTTTCTTCCGTAATCGCTCCGTTTTTTCGCATATTTTCATGTGATGAGTTCACCGTTTGTCTCT
>NC_050513.1:3241962-3280553 GCF_002922805.2 Oryzias melastigma
GAGGGGATTTATCTTCAGCGCTTTCATTCCACTCTGAACAGAAGAATTAGGCCAAAAGGCTCTGATGTCCTCATCAGGAAAAGAGAAAGACTCAAAACAAGCAGATTTAAGAACAACTTCTACCTCTAAAGTATCTGAACACACAGTAAAGATCAAACTCATCCTGTACTTTAGATAACCGTTACTGATACAAAAAAACGGTTAAAACAACAAAAACGATTTTCTAGTTCATATTCAATTTTTAAAAGTTATTTTTACTTTCATAAATAACTTTTTAAACATCTGTGAATTGATTTTTGAGTGAACAATTCCCCTCCCCCAAAAAACGATGACATCACTGTGGGAGAAACCAACCCAAAAAAATTAAAGATCTCCTAAAAAATGTCTTAAAAATCAAAATCCACAAACAAACCAAAACACACATGTCAGGATATCCAACGGAAGTCTTGACACTATTATGGGATGGTCGCAGGACCTACAGCTTGGCAGACATTTTGTGGCAAAGTGCAAAATTTAGCGATTTTAACGTTTTCCTACAGTATAATGGGAAAAAAAACCTAAAAAACTTTTGTTTGAGAAATTTCCCCAGATTAAATCCACAACCACAAAATATGTTTTGTTCAAATCTCTGCTAGTATTGAATTTGCGACTTACAAAATAAAAACCAACACATTATCTCAGAAAATGTAAAAAAGTAATACATGTTCTGGGCGTGGCTGATGGTTCTCCGATGAAACTTAATCTAGAACTCACCCACTTGGTCCTGGATATCGTCGGCCACGCCGGGCACTTTGTAGAGCAGACCCAGAGACTGGTTCATGCGCTCCTCAATGACTCGCAGATGGGTCAGCACCTGCAGCAGGTAAAATAAATAAAAATGACTTCCGGGTCACCTTCTCTCTCGTGAATTCAGTTCTTATCCGAGACTTGGCGCTGAAGGTTACCTGGGGTCGAATCTGCGCCGCCTTCTTGGGGTCAACCATGCGGACGTGTTCGAAGTGTTTGAGGGTGTGCTGCCGGTCCTTCTGCTCGGCGCGCACGTACTTCTTCAGCAAGCTGAAGACATGTCGAGGCTGAAGGGAAAACAGCAGAACTTCAGGACATAGAGCACATGGGTCAAAGTCGAGGCCCGGGGGCCGGATTCGGCCCTCCAGGTAATTCTAATTTACAGTCATTAATGGCCCAATGTTATCTTGTGCTTATTTCTAACTTGTCCTGCGACCTAAGGTGTGTTTTGGATTTTGGCCTCTTGAGCGATTGAATTCAACACCCCTGTATTAGAGGCTTAGGCGTCTTGCCTGATGGCTATACGGGCTGGGATTTGAACCCCCGACTGCCCTATTACCAGAATCACTGATGTTTACGCCTCAATAACTTTATTTGACGCATTAAACTCCTTAAAGTGCTTAATATGACTTTGGGATGTGGGAAAACTTTTATTTTTGATAAAACTTTATTAACAAATTAAAATCGGATCAAATTCTGGGCAGACTTCCTGTCAGGAATGTCTTGTGTGACGCCGTGTGGGTTCGTTACCCTGGGAGGATCCTCCTGCAGCGCAGTCAGGTAGCTCTCCAGCGCCAGGCGGCGGCGGTCGTTCAGCAGCGCCTCCACCCGCGCCATGTGCGTCTCCACCAGCTGCTGGCGCTCGCCGGCTGCCTCCTGCTCCAGGGCCTCCACCTTCTCCTGGAAACGCTGCAGCGACACACGCGCTTCAGGTAGCCGCTCTCTGAGGGACGACCGCCAGCTCCATCGTCTTCTTACCTGAATCACCGCCTTCTTGTCGGCGCGTGGAAGGTTCTTGGCTTCCCTCTCTGCCTCCTCCCATTCCCTCATCACCTGCAGACCAACACGGTTTTATTTTTCTGCCACACAAACGAAGTCACATTCCCATTTTTAGGCCTGAAACCCCCACGATGGCGTCAGATGCTGCAGCACAGAAACTGACGCCGTTTCTCTTCCCTTTTTCGGTCCGGCTCATCCTCCCACATGTCCCCGCGGTGAATCACCGAGTGGGTTTTTTTTAAGTTTCACTTCAGCCTCGACTCAAACTCACTAAGGCGGGATGAGCAAACATGGAGCAGAGGCGCTCTCTGTGACTCTACAGGCGACCATCTGGATCCCCCTCTGAGACGCTTGATTAACAAACACAATTACAGCCTAGAGGCTTCCATCGCGGGGATTAACAGTCCAACCTACTAAAAACCTTTCCAGTTTCATTTCTTCCCTAAAGAAAATCCTCTTTCCCGCTGCAGTACCTGGGACATCCTCTCGCGGTGCTTGGCCTCCAGGCTCTCCTTGGCTTTCTGGAAGTGGGCGTGCTCGTTCTCGTCGGCGGGCGTCTCCAGGTAGTGGTCCACGGCGTCGGGGGAGCTGGGCTTGGCGGTGGGAACTGTGTGGAGGGAGGAGAAGGCGAGGAAGTGTTTAAACCAGCAGACAAAAACCAAACGTTTGGGTTAATGCTGTTAGAAAGCCTCAAAAAGAGGAAAAAGGGAAAGAAAACACATCACTCGATCAAACCACCAGCACCAGTTTGTTCCTAAACCCTCAGAGCCACCAGCAAGGCACTAAATTGGATCGGTTATTGCGTGAAAGTTGGATTAAATCAGTGGAAAGTTAATCATCCGTCACAAACGCGCAATCAAACGAGGTCTCCTGCGCGCGAGCGGCCATGAAGGTCGCACATCCTGTGAGATTGGTTCCGTCTGCTGGGGGCTACAACCGCACCAAACACAGGAAAAAAAGCACTGAGATGCGCTCGGTTCTGACCCGAGCTCGGAGCGCCACCCACCTGTGTTCTGTGAACGCTCTAGAGGTGGAGCTGAAGGGGGAATGTGAGGCTGTAATCCCAAACCTACGGAGATTGGAGACGGAGTGGCGCTTCAACTGAAGACTCCTCACCATTTTTGAAATATTTTAACATTAAAATAACTTGTTATTTATTTCTCAATAAATATATATTTATTTTGTCCTTAAAAAGCATTTTAAAATAACCAAAAGGTTTAATTTATCAGCAAAGCAGGTTTTTTTTTTTTTTTTTTTTNNNTATGTGTATTAAAGCCAAAATAAATGTATTATTTTATTTATTCAAAAATAAATGTATTTTACTTTATTAGTATTTACATATTTCCAATATATATTTAAAAAAATACAAAAAGAGGACTTTATCTGCTGTTTTTAAATGATTTAAAACGGAAAAGAAACTAGCAAAGTTGCATTACCTGCGAAGAGATAGTGTGAGTGCTTTTTGCTTAATGGTGTTGCTGAAATTGTTTAAAATGCAGCAGAAATTTTCTTTAATTGCTGAGGGGATTTACTGAAAATTCAAGAGCTATTGGAAGAATGCTAAAGACTTAAAATTTAATGAAAACACATGAAGTTGGCCTAAATTTCTGGAAAAATGTAGTACACTTGCTTAAAAATCCTCAAGTATGCAAATTTAGCAAAACCATGTGGTGTGTTGCTTAAAATGAGCTAAATTAGCCACATTAACCAAAAAAACCTTTAAACAAAGCTTAAAGCTTAACCTAAATAACCTTTATAGGTGCCTAATTAGCCAAAGAAAAGAAGCTAGCACATTGCTAAAATATTAGCAAAGCTCAAACATAGCCTAAAACAACTTCAGTAGATGCCACATCAGCCAAAAAAGCTAGCATGTTGCTAAAATACTACCTAAACAAACAAAATGGCCCTAAAATCCTCAGTAGATAAATTAATCAAAAACATTAGTCTGTTGCTAAATATTAGCAAAGCTCAAAATTAGCCTCAAAAAAACTATTAGATAACACATTAGTCAAAAACATTAGCATGTGGCTAAAATATAAGCTAAACTTGAAATTAGCTTAAAAAAACTCAGTAGATGGCGAATTAATCAAAACTATTAACTAATATAATTTAAAGGTTTAAAGACAGTTTTAGACTATTAGAAGCACCACCAGCTCTCCCCTTTAAATAATACTACCAACTATTGATGTTAGTGGATTTATAATACTCAGAAAATTGTAAAAATAAAAAAAATGAATATTTTAACTCTCATCCTTTCTTGTGTGTTTTCTTTCTTTTATCTCTGACAGAGGTGGTGAAGAATGTTAATAAAATAATATTCTGTATGCTAAGATTTTGAGTCTTTTTTCCAAATGTGACCCAAAAAGATGTAACAAAAATATGATGCTTAACGACGAAAACATTTTCTTTTTAAACAAACTAATACTGTGTCCTGAAGCGGTTTTTCCCAAACGCAGGGATTAAAATCTGTGGCGGAGGCACGACTGGAGTGCTGCAGGGATGCTGCTCCACGTCGTGACTCAGAAGCTGAAGGTGTGGAATCTGACGCAGCCCACTTTGTGTTTGCACACACCTGGATCCTCTGCAGGGAGGGGGATTCTTTTATATGCAAAACCTCTGCCTGGCAGGCTAATAAACCGGAAAATCCCATTTTCCATTCTTTTCCCAACTTCTTTTGTGAAAGCTCATTTCCTCGGAGAGGAGGATGGAACGTGAGTGGCCTTGTAGCACGCCAACGATACGACAGATAATGTGCGGCAAAGCGTGGATTATTCCAGAGAAATCATTTCTGTGGGGAGGATTTCACAGCTCGCGTTGCTGCTAAACTAATATGTACGGTAGAGGAGAGTCACTGTAATCACAGGAATTATGCTGGTTATCCTACAGGCTCTTTAGGCCCCGTAACCATGGCAATAACAAGTGTCGTTCAGCATCTTCATTCTGCTGTTTCTAAGCAGTTTTCCTCGGAGGAAACAAATCGTATCAATAATTCCCTATCAAAATAAAAGCCTTCAAAGGGAGGAAATCAAAAATGTAAACAATTGAGTCTGCACTAGAGGAAGCATGTTTGAGTGATAATTACAGAGGCAGAGAGGCGTGATAGCATGTTAGAGAGGAATGCAGCTGCAGGGAAAGCAGAGAACAGCTGTTAATTCTGAGCGGACAGACTGGAAGTGGAGCGGCCGGCGCCACCGCCAGCAGGACTTACGGACGCTACTGCAGACAGACATGCAGTACTCCTCTGACTCAAAGTTATTCCTGTTGCCTCCACAGCCGCCGTAGATAAAGGGAACGCAGCGGCCCTCCGCGCGGTCAAAGAACCAGCGGGTCAGCAGGGCCCGGCACGGGCCGGTCTCTGCGTTGGCCCAGCACACATCTTGGAAGACACACATTCAGAAAACATCCCATAATTACGCCACGTAGCCGTCCTGGACTGCAATTCTCCTTCTTCCCTACATTGAAAATTTCACCTTCATATATACTCAAAAACACACCAGTAACCTGTTGAAAAGGAACTTTTGACATACTGAATGCTCCGCCCACCAGAAAAAATGATGACATCACAGCGGGATAAACCGGCAAAAAAACGAACGGGGGCAAAATCTTTTATGGGGTTAAAAAAATGTCAAAATTTGGTGATATTTAAAGGAAGTCTTGAAATTAATATGAGAAAGTCACATGACCTTAGCGGCCATATTGTGGCAAAGTGTGACATTTTTACGTTTTCCCAAACAAAACGTAAAATCTTAATCTTCACACATTTTTACCACAACAGACGTTTCGTTTAACTTTGACTTCGGGAAGAGGAACCTTGAATTAAAAACAATGGCGGGCACACTAATGTAGCGCTGCCTTGTTGTCATTGTGACTATTTCATATATGAATCCCTGGCTTGAGCCGATCAAAATGATACAACATGTAATCTTACTGAAACATATAAGGAATGTGGGCGTGGTTAGCAAAACACCTCAGTTGCTAAGGAAATTTACTTTTGCCGATTTTTCTAAAAATGACATCAACCTGTCCGTCGTCATTAGGCCACCAAAAAATAAAATGGTCGCTATGGAGATAGAACCAAAGAAAAGCCGCCATTTCGAAAAAAGTGTTTTGTTGAATGACCAATGCTGCTTGCAGCATTTTTGCCTTTGACTCTTCTTTGGCTGAGGGTTGTGAGTGATCTCTGTTTCTCTAAAATGCATCAAAGGCCGTGAGGCTGAGAGACGAGTGCGAGCAGGTCTGGGGATTATGAATGCTTGGAAGGGCAGTTAAGCCCAATTAAAGACTGAAGTGAGGAGACTTCTGATTCTAATGGATGGTAGATAATTGAACCTGTGACGTGACAGAGGAGCTGCATGTGTTTTTGGGAGAACTGAATGGTATCCTCACCTCTGACGACCTCCTCCACAGACTCGGTGGTGGTGGTGGTGGTCGTGGTCATGGCGACGCTGGCGGTGGGTTCGCCGGCCTCATCGTCAAGCGCGTCAAAGTCGTCGGTTTGGTCGTCCTCATCGTCGTCATCCTCCTCCACCACCTCTTCGTCCTCCTCTCCATCCCCGTCCTGGTCGTTGTCCAGGCCGTCCTCCTCCTCCTCGTCATCCTCCTCGGGCGTCTCTTCGTCATCGTCCTCCTCTGCCACAGATGGTTTGGGCTCCTCCTGCTGCTCCGTTGGCTCCGGCTCCCACAACCTGCTGTGAGACGGGAAGAGAGGACGGAGGGCAGGAGTGAAAACCTTGAGGCCGGTTTTGCTGTCGGCGCTCAGCGGCGTCCATCGGGCTGACCTGTTGTCGGCATAGTCCGTATCCACGCCGCCCCACCACACGTCGGAGTCGTCAGTGTCCCGTTCGGCGCTGTCTGCGTTGCGCTCTACCTCGGTGGGGCAGCAGACGAACTCCACTCCCTTGAAGCGGTCGATGCCGCACGGCAACAGCATCCCATAATCGTGGAGGGTCATAGTTCTGTCTCCACAAGACTGCAGGGACAAACAGACCAGGAGATGCAGTAAATGCAGTGTGAGAGATGCTTTGCTTTGTTCTTTCTAACAGACAGCACTGCAGCGCTGCGGCTACATTTTCACCATTCATCGTCACAAAGGCTGCCTTTTTTTCAGGGTATCATAGAAATCAGTTTTCCATACAGTAACTGAACTAGAATTGTTTTCTTCAATCGTCAGTTTGAAAAAAAATATATTTTTTTGTGTTTTTAACATCTTTTTGTAGTATTTTTCTCATAGTAGAGGTCCCATATCAAAGAATTAATAATTAAAACTGACTATTGTCAGAGAATTGGGATTCTGACTTGAAAGCGCGCAACTAGTTTGATCCGAGGTTGCTTGTTGTTATTTTTAGGGGTGCTAATGCAACCCCTAGGCTAGAGGCTCGCACGTGTACCAACGTTTGGTTAAGGCTAGAGGCTCGCGCGTGCCCCAACGGTCGCTTAAGGCTAGAGGCTCGCACATGCCCCAAACGGTCGCTTAAGGGTAGAGGCTCGTACGTGCCCCAACGGTCGCTCAAGGCTAGAGGCTCGCTCGCGCGTGCCCCAAACGGTCGCTTAAGGCTAGAGGCTCGCTCACTCGCAGGTGCCCCAACATGCGCTTTAGGCTACAAGCTTGCTCGCGCGCAGCAACCTTTGCTTCAGGCTACAAGTTTGTGCTTGTGCTAACCTTTGCTTCAGGCTACAGCCTCGGGCATGTGGCAACATTCGCTCCAGGCTATAGGCTCACACATGTGCCAGCGTTTGCTTCCCACCCACAAACCAGAATTGTATTTCAATTGAACTCCTGTTGCGGTGCCTAAAACGTCTTAAAAAAATAAAAGTATTTCTGATGTTAGCTAAAAAAGCCATAATCATAACCAATTATGATTATATATAACTAGGAGCAATTTTAAAACAGAAAAAAATATGGTTGAGTAAGACTTTACGTAAAGACAACATTTCAACATTTTAACTGAAGCTCCACCCACCCCATTCTAATATGAGCTTACCTGCAATTGCTGCAAAAAGGAAAATGACAGGCTAGAATTGTACAGCTAAACTGACTCAAACAGCAGCGACTGACAGAGAGGCGGAAGTAATTCAGACACAGCTCCTGCAGTAGAGAATATTTAAATGAAAAAAAAAAAAAAAAAACTTGATCTATCATTGGTAGATGCATCTTCCATGATGTAGCAGTGAGACTCGTACTCTGAAAGTAGCTCCGCCCTCAAGTTTATGAACTCATGTTTGGACAACCGTGCAAACATGTGCACACATCCTTCAAAGTAAAGACAGCAACGGCGTTTTTTTTTGCGGTGGCGGGTCATCTCACCTCCTTGGCAACAGTGTGCCAGTGCAGGTGGCTCTCACACTGGTCCATGCGCTCCTGGTGCAGGAACTTACACTTGTCAGGGACCAGCAGAGCGTCGCTCACAAACTCTCCCACTGCGGCAGAAACAAAAAACACATCAGCACCGACGCCCTGAAGGTATTTCTAGAGTCTTCATTTTGCTCCATTTAGGACAACTTTTTCCTCACAGCTGAACTGCATCCCCACATTCTGCTGACTCATGCTAAAGCACACGTTTGAATAAATCACACAGCTTAATTTTTACAGCCTCCTCTTCCTCTCCAGGCTCCACTTTTTGTTTTAAATAATAATTAAATGCATCAAATAGGATCTGAAAAAGGTGATAATTTATGAATCGAGTCCTGCAGCTGGAAGCTCACCCAGGCAGCGGTAGGGAACCACGATGTGCATGTGGCCGCGGCACTGCTTGCGCCCCTTCTTGCACCAGCTCTGGATGCTGACCGGCTGGTTGGCCTCCACCACGTTGGTGATCTGGAGCTCCGGATACACCTGGACCACAAGACGTTGGTCACAAAAGTGCCTGGAAATCTCTTTTCTTCTTCTTTTATTTTTTTAAAACTAAAACAAGTGAATCTCTCATTTGCATCCAACAAACTTTGTGTCTATTCTTCAGTTTCAGTCACAAAAATGAGGTCAAATGGTTGCAACATCTCGTATTTTTTAATTCATTTCAAAAGGAGTGATTCATTGCTGAGAAGAAGTCTTTAATCCTTTTAAATAGGACTTCTATTTAAAACAAAAAAAGGCTGTTTCATTTCTCCCAGACAAGCTGGATATCTGCTCATCCCAAATTACCCGTTTCACTACGATACAGAAGATTTCTTCTGTTCTCACTGGAATCTACTATTCTCAAAGTGGGTGGTATGTTTCATTGCCTTATCACAATGACTGTCTTTTTCTACTTTTTTGCTTTGGTTTGATACATTACAACCTACTTGAAGCCACAAGGAATTATGAAATGACAAAACTAAAGCATTAAAATGACAGCAATTAAACATTTTTATAGTGTTGAAAACAGAAGACAATAAAGGACTGTTTTGTAGTCAGCCACCTTACGCTTCATGAAACACCTTTCAACCAATCAAAATAACACGATGCTGCACATTACCCTCCACTGAAGGAGCAACCAGCGTCCCTCCCCACCCGCCTCACCTCCTGGCAGTACTGCAGGATCCCCTCCTTGGTGCCGATGCAGCTCTTGGTGCCGGAGGGGTCGGACTCCCACTTGCCCGTCTGCACGTTGATGTGCATGTTGAGCTTCCCGCAGAACATGGCAACCTGCGGCTCGGCCAGCAGCCCCATCGACACGTCCGTGGGCACCTGTGAGAGCGAGCGGAGACGTTAGCTGAGAAGACTGTATATGACATGTGTCAAAGTCAAGGCCCGGGGGCCGGATCTGGCCCTCTGAGTAATTCTATCCAGAACATTATATTTTATTATTATTAATGACCCGATGTTATCTTGCGCTCGTTTTCAACTTGCATAATTTGACAAAATATATTTTTATGGAGAGCAAAATATTGAAAGTTATTTAAAGATTAAGTTGATTTATTGTGGAATAAGAATCCAGCCTTTTAATTATTCATGATTATGTTAAAAAGTTACAGTTTTAAAGTTTTAAAAATTTGTATTTTTCAAACTTTTTGAAAT
Source organism: Oryzias melastigma (assembly GCF_002922805.2). Classification (NCBI taxonomy): domain Eukaryota; kingdom Metazoa; phylum Chordata; class Actinopteri; order Beloniformes; family Adrianichthyidae; genus Oryzias; species Oryzias melastigma. The sequence goes on from NC_050513.1 coordinate 3,251,741, forward strand.
ATTCTGGCATTTACCGAGTTGTTTTAAGGTTATTTTGGAGTTTAGCTAATATTTCAGTTACATGCTAGCTGTTTTGGGTAACCCAAGTTTTTTTTTTTTAAGGTTTTTACGCAAATTTGGCATTTAGCTAATATTTTAGCTGGCGATCAGCTTCAGCGTTTTCAGCTATCACCTTTAGCATTTATTAGCTATCAATTTCAGCATCTTCAGCAGCAAAATTCAGCTTACAGCATTCACACTAGCATTAAAAGTTAAAAGTTTTAAAAATGTAGTTTTAGAGTGTTAAATATATGTTGTCCTGTTCGGCCCGCGACCTAAGGTGTGTTTTCGATTTTGGATTTTGGCCCTTGTGTGATTGAGTTTGACACCCCTGCTCTAGATGGAGATTAAAAATCTCACTAAAGACCAACACAAAACTCAAAGCACATGAAACGGGTTATGCTTGTGTATTTAAGCCCCGCCTCCATGGCTCTTCAGTGTTTATATAACCCTCTTTTAAGGTTGTTTCACTCCAAAGGGAACAAAGTGAGCGGTCGCCGGAGGCCGGAGGAGCATCCACCTCCAGCAGGAGATCTCCGCTCCACCTCGGTACAGAAGGAAAAAAAAAGGAGGTGCCAACAAACTACTGAATGTCCGCATTGTGCCGGCAAATGAGCTGGAACAAAAAAAAAAAAAAGGGAGGAGAAGAAGGGAGGGAGGAGCGGGGGCCGCTTGCCTTTGTGTGCCGCCTAATCTCGTTAATGGTTCTGAAGGCCCTGGCAGCCAAACAAATGTTGTTTTTGCTGGATGGATGGCACACCCCCAACCCTCCAGACCTGCGTGGATCCGAGGGGCATCGTGCCCCCGTCCAATATGGGAGGGGGGGTAAATTTGGTTCAATTTGATGAAACTCTGAGAATGTCTGGTGTTACGGGGCGAAGAGACTCTATCAGCTGACATTAAATTCCACTTCTATAAAAAGTGTTTAAACCGTCGGCAGGAGGAGGAGAAGACGACGGCGGCGGCGGTCTCTGGAGCTTTTCTATTTTCACCAGACTGCACCCGGGGAAAAAAGAAAAGAGGGAGCCAGCATGAGCTGACTCCAATAAAAGCGAGTCAGACAGCAGAACAGGATTTACTGCTGCTGTCTACTTAGTCCACACTGACTTAAGGCTGCTAGAAAAGCTCAAATAATAAAGAAAACTGAGTTTCTATGTCCCGTATTTACATAGAATCTAACAAATAACCCGTTTTGTTGTAAAAGCACAGCGGCTAAATCTGGTCAACAACAGCACCTGCATACCATTGGATCAGCTTTCCCGTCTGTGAGCCAGATCTGCACCTTTGAAGGGTTCAACCTGGTGCAAACTGTAATAAATCCTTCAGTCACACACGCGCACAGCGGGGCGTAAAATCCCCTCCTGGTCAGAGCCCTCCGCGGCCCGCAGGAACCGTCACGCTGGTGGACATCACTCCTGACGCCTGACCATCTGTACCACCCGGCCGGATTAGTTTAAAGGCCCACTCCGATGGAAATGCTGTTCTTAACTCGTTCTTGTGGCATTTTTCTGGCGGTTTTTCTGACATTTCTAAAGAAAATTTAGCTTAAAATTGCATTCCTATGTACTTCTTTATTTAAATTGTTGTGAATCAGGAGCAGACAGAAAAATGCAACGTCAAAAATATCGTATTCGTCTCGTAGAAAATATTTCGCTCCATTCTTATGCATCCATTTGATACACATTCTCACTCCCAACTCTTCCGTATGGTTCGGGCCCCTTCTGCGCCACTTTCTGAATGTCCCCAACTCATCGTTTTTTTGACGTGCCGACTGTTACCATGAAATCAAGGGACCTCAACCCACCGGACCCGGTACTAGACGTGGTACTTGATATGGAACCATTACCAGGTTAGGGTACTAGTACTGGTGCAGGTCCTGAGGGTTGGGGACCCTTGATTAGCATCTGTAGCCCGGTATCTAGCGGCCCTTGGACCGGTAACGATTTGCGGACTGGAGGTTGGCAACCCCTGATTATCTTCTGCGGCCCGGTAACAAGCGGCCACAGACAGGGAAAAATGTATACTCTAATTTCAGCATATACTGACGTATGGTTCGGGCCCCTTCCACGCCACTTTTTGAGTGTCCCTAACTCGTCGTTTTTGACATGCTAGCTGTTCCCATTAAGTCACAGGTACCAAACCCACGATATGTGGTACTAGACACAGTACTGGACACCAAACGGGTACTGGGTTAGGTTACTAGTACTGGTCCAGGTCCAGAGGGTTGGGTTGGAGTCCCCTGATTAGCCCTTGGAACGGTAACAGTTGCGGCTTGGCGGTTGGGAACCCCTGATTAGCTTTTGTGGCCCAGTACCAAACAGCCAAAGGGAGGAAAAAATTAATACGCTAATCAGGAGTTCCCAACCCTCAGGATGTGGACTGGTACCCTAACCCTAGCATGGTGCCCTAACCTGGAACCGTGTCCCATGGGTCAAGGAACATGATTTTATGGGAACAGTCAGCGTGTCAAAAATGAGGAGTTGGGGACGCCCAAGATGTCAAGAAGTGGCGCCGAGGGGGCCTAAACTATACTACGACTACACGCAACGAGGTGGGAGTGAGAATGTGTTGCCATTTGCAGACAAATAGATCCATAAACATCTTTGTTTTCCTCATCCGAGTTGGTATCTGGTTCCAAACTGTATGGTAAGGTCCAATTGATTCTGGCAAGCGTTTCCACTCAGTTGCGCCTGACTTCCACAAAGCGGTTACAGTTACATACGTGGTGTAGACTGCTAGCATAGATCGCTAGCTCAACCAGTATCACACCGTTGCCAAGGATAGCAACGAACATTTGCAGTTCTAACACAGACCAGGCTTTGCTGTTGTTTGCAGTCATTTTCAATATAAACTTGTGACCAAAAGAGAACACCGGAAATCGTAATGTTGGAAACATTAGCTTAAATGATATATATATCATATTGGTTATAATCTAATGGTGTCATCACTTTCTGCCAATTAAACAGTGGCCACAGCGGCTCCGCCCCAACTGTCCCATTCTATTTTTCTATGGACCTACAACCAATGGGGGGCCCCCCAAGAGGTACGGGTCAGTACTGTTAAATGTGTCAATTTTACAATAAAAATGCACAAAATGCCGCACCGCACTAGACCACTCAGTGGAATGAAGCTAAAGTTACAGAAGACGACACAGGTTTTTTGTTTTTAGCTACAAAATGGCTTAATTATGATTAAAAGCCCACTGGGAACGATTTTTAAAATTGATCATCCATAACATCGACAGGGATGTTGATCCACCTCAGATTCTTGCTTCACTGTAACAAAAAACAAAATCAAAATAACTCAGGGAAATGAGTGCCAACCAACATTTAAATTCTTCATTTCCCCCTTTTGATTAACAAATCCTTCTCCAACCGCTCGTCGCCTTCTCCCATCCTTCCTGTGCGGTTCAGTCCGCTGTCGGGAGGATAAATGGTCACACCCTTTCTGCAAAGCTTATAAATCACGGCGGAAGAAAAGACTGACGGACGGCACAAAGAGAGAGCGGTAACCTCGACGGTAAGAGATGAGCGGAGACAGGAGGACGGATCGACAAATCTGTGCCTTCAAGGATACTTCAGACATCTGGTAGGAAGGGGGACAGGAGAAACGACGACAAAAAACAAATTCTTTGGAGGCAAACAACCGCTCAGTTCGAGAATAATTACAGTAAATCTAGCGGGAACATTTTGTACCATGTTTTATTGGTGCAAGAAAACCTACTGTCTTCAGTAAAGTCACAAGTCTCCTAAACTTATTTCCTGTTTAGAATCACGGCCTGTAATCTAGGAATGAGGATTAGGACATTAGGAGAAACCCCTCCACATCGGTTTGGACCCCATTGACACTCATAAGAATATGAGCTGGAGTCTTTGAAAGGAAGGTTTTGCATTTGGTCACAAGAACTTGAGAATTTAGCAAATTCTGATGCTTTAATAAAACTCGTTAGTCCATGACAATAAAAAAAGTAAAAAATTTGAAGATGGTTTGAGCAGCAAACTGTGTTTGGATCAAGAAAATAAGAAGACTGTCAGCTGCACACAACCACACAACTGATTTTAATGCAACATCGTTTACATTCAAAAAAGAGAGAGGAAAAAAAACACACAACTGGGTGGACATTTGAAGAGCAATTCAGCCATTTTTGGCCTGAGGGAGGCACGTAAAAGTCACAAACACACAATGTAGTTACGTAACGCAACGACATAAAAGTTTAAAGCAGTCCAGCGATTACAGTCAGATTATTTGCAAAGCAATTTGCTGAGTGCTTTCCCAACTATTGTAGGTTTATGGAAAGCTCCGGGTGGTGCTTTAATGGTGTGGGAAGAAAAAAAATGCTGTCAAAGAGGAGACTGCAGTTTGAAAACTTATAATCCCGACTCAAAAACTTCAGCGGATCTTACACAACGAGCTTAACAGTCTGACCTTAGCGGACCATACGACCTTAAAAATGATTCTTTCAGATTAATTCAACAAACCATGTATGTATTTTTAAGATAATTGGAGTAGTTTGGAATATCTAATCAATAAAACAATTTTAGTCATCAAATTATTTTTGAAACAATTCTTCTTTTCGGTTTTAAACAGATTTTCTCCAACTTTTTGAGAAGCTTTTTGTCAAGAAAAAAAAACTATTTCTTCCCAAATAAAATGATTTTACAGACAAATCTTTTCTTCTAAATTAACATTTTTTGGCTTAAGACAAACTACTCTACGAGCCTAACGCTTAAATATCTGTTTGCATTCACACTAAAGTGAACCGCACCAGAGTTCACTTGCAAGCGAACAGGGTTCAACGTTTTAAGGACTTCTCTTGCCACCAGAAGGCAAAGCTGGATGGGTAAAGGTCAAAGAAGAGGAGATTTTCTTTGGAAGTGATGATGAACGGGATCAGGAATGAGTTAATTAAAGAGACAGAAGAAAAAATACAGCTCAGACTTAAGGTAGAAGGAGAAGATAAAAGGATGGTGTGGCAGAAGAAAATCAAAATAAAAAGTAAAGATATTCACTGATGATCCACTGCTGTGATTCCAAGAAGGAAAAGGAAGGTATGAAAAAGGGAAGAAAAAAGGGAAAGTAACTAAAAGAAAAAAGAAAAAGAAAAATTGAAAAAGTTAAAAGGAACATCTAAAACATTGTGAAAATGAAAAAGAGAAGTTTGAGAAAGAAAAACAAAAATGAGAAGAAACAAGGCAAAACAAATAGAAAACAGAAAAATAACATTTAGTAATGTTATTGAATAAAACTAACTTTTCGGGTAAATGTTACCTGTTCGTAAAACATGAATTAACTGCACAAAACTACAGCCTTGCACATAAACAATGTGCCACAAAAAGAAAAGAGAATACTAAATGTAAACAAACAGATTTTTACAGTCGTCTTCTCATCGATTCGAAGACTTAAAACAGTTGGCTTCAAGAACACACACACACACCATCTTTGAAGAGCCACTAATGGATCCTGGTCTTGCAGCTATTAATTGCAGCCTTATCTGGGAGGCCCAGACCTGCCATGGGGGAGGTGGATGAAGGTGGTGGGTGGGATGAAGGAGGTGCTCTAATCCCAGAAGGAGATCCCCGAGAGAGAAGCATGCTTTCTCTGTCACACACAGGTTTACCCATCATCCTTTAGCTCTCCAAAAAGGAGCAGGATGCCCATTTTAAATAGATATTAAACTGTTAACAGCTGTTTTACAGAACACCATGTTGTGGTTGCAAAAGATACACCACTTTCTTTGAAATCTTTTGCAGATTATTTCTTAATTGTTTTACAAGTTGTTAACTGGAAGACATATGACTACAACAAGGAAACGATAAACACAAAAACATGACAAGTCTTGGAGAAACTTGAACAAAGCTTCATTGTGTACGTCAGTGAATAAATATCTACACCACCACTTTTGCAATGAGGGCTATTGTTAAGTGAAAAGCCTCGGATCATCTCTGACCTGATTTAGTGTGTTTGCACAAAGCTCGGCCGGCACGGTTGATCGTCTGTACCCAATACTGGAGAGGAGATCACGGTGAAGCTCTTAAGCATGGGGTGGAACATTCATGGTTTGGGGCTGCTTTTCTCCCAAAGGGAAAAGGATGAGTGAAACCACGAGAAGATGAAGCATGGCTGGATCTTCAAACAGGACAATGACCTCAAACACGTCAACATTGAAACAAAGGGCGTAAAGAGTATCTTAAGATTCTGGAGAGTTGTAACCAGACTGCGGACTTTAAGCCAATAGAGAGTATGTGGGAGTAGTTGAAAGGCCTAAACATCACAACTCTTGAGAAGATCTGCATGGAAGAATGGACCAAATGTGTGTGTACGTGTGCAATTAAAGTGATCTTGAGTAGGGCTGCCACGATTATTCGACTAATCGACAATTAAAATAGTCGACAACTAATTTAATAGTCAATTAGTTGTTACATTTTATTATATGGAGTCAGAGTGTAGTAAAGTTGAACAAAGTTGTGAGCGTTCAGCACCAAAAAATGCACTTTTTTTCACAATTTGAGTCGGTGAGACCAAAACTTTATCATTTGTGAAAAATAGTTCCTTGTTTTAGATGCTGACCTCATTAGAGAGATAAGGAATATACTTTACATCAAACTCATTTTGACAGGTGACCTTTGACCCTATACACAATTTATTTATAAAATTGATATTAAATTGTTACTTCTTCTTGAGGGGCGGGGCACCTGTCAAAATGAGTTTGATGGAAAGTATATTCCTCATCTCTCTCATTTGTCCTAATCTTGTTTTAATGCCAGAAACGATTGAAGGACAGAGGCTGTACAATTCATTCAAAATTTACCAAACTATTATCTTTATTTTTAGTCAGTTTAAAGCTTAATGATGGTTAAGATCTGTGCTTTACATCCACTTTGAACTTGACCTGATTAGTCGACTAATCGGGAAAAATAATCGGTGATTAGTCGACTATTAAATACCCGTTTGTGGGAGCACTAATCTTGAGTGTCATAAATAAGGACAAACTAACGCGGGGCTTTAAGAAGCCAAAGCAGGAGCCTTAAGAAATGCCAACTGAATTCCTTTCACTAAAGAGTTTCTTCAATTACTGATTCCAGGTCAGCCTGGGATATATATTGATCATTTTACTTATTTATGCCCGAAAAGGTCAAACTAACAAATAAATCGCATTACTCATTTGTTCATACTTTCATTCTGGTCCATTTTGCTAAGTTCAACCTTTTACGGGTTTTTTAATTAACTTTAAAAGGAAATGTCCAATTTGTTTAAGGAAGCATTTTGTGATTAAGCTTGGAAGAAAAAAAAAAGTCTCAGAAAACCAATAAACTCTGATTAGAAGTGTGCTCTGATTCTGCCCACTTAATTTGTCTAGACGTGATGGAGGGACTCCTGGTTTCTATGGTTATAATCACCATGGATACAGAACTCCCTCCACCACCACCACCCCAGGGGGCCTGCCTGTTATAACCTCTGGTAGTCGTCGCGGTGGCAACCTGAGGCAACACCATTATTAGGGTCACCTGGGAGCAGAAATGTCATCATGTGGCTTTTGCTTTGGAGTAGATGTAGGTTAAGTTTGTGTGGATGTGAGTTACCTGGTCGCCACTAGGTGTGCATGTGTTTTGGTCATATTGGTAGTTTAAATATACCTCTTTCAGAGATAGATTTTGTTACATGTATCAATTTTTTGAACAGACATTTACAAGTGTCTGATCTATGGTAGTGTTTTTTAGGACTGAGTAATTTTTTTTCTGGGAAACCTTCTAGTCCGGTAATACCATTTGTTTTCTTTTAGACTAGCTGCATGCAGGTCTGGCGCATGGGAAACCAGCGTTGGCTTCCCAGGGGGCTCGATGAGCGTGTGGGTCCCTTGGCAAGAGCCTCAACGCTATTGCATGTATCCACAGTGGGCCCCCCGAGTTTGGGTTTCCCCATGCCAGATAAACTACAGGGTTGTGTCAGGAAGGGCATCTGTCATAAAAGTCTCTACCAAACCAAGTGTGCAAAATTGGTAAAAACTGAATGGGCGTGGTGAACCCTGAAAGGTTATGCCGAAAGATTACCAACAAGTTTTTTTTTTTTTTTTTTTTTACACCAATACAGAGTCTGATAGTAAAACTAAAACCAATAAATTTCCCATTAAATTAAAGGGCAGTCATTTTCCAATTGAAAGGTTGCAGGTTCGGTTGACTTTCTGGCTGTCCAAGTGTTGGAGTGAGTTGGGCGAGACACAGAGGCTATGTCTAAATTACCAACATAATCTCCAAATGCTAAAAAACTATACAACGCAGGACTATCCGGATTTTAAAAGCTATTCTGACACCATGCTCACTACTTTTTTTTTTTTAAACAGCAATTTTAGGAAGTGAAAATCTAATCATTATGAGCATTTAACGTCTATTAATTACTCTACGGTGTTCTGATGAAAGTGCTGATGGTTTGATAAAAAGTTTACTTTTTTTCCACCAAAATAGTTCAAATGTAATGGATTGTGGTCTACATTTGCCAATATAGTGACCATTAATGTACACTGGTTTTCGCAAAGACTTCTGGGAATTTTCTAGGACACTACAAAATAGCAAACGCACTACATAGTGAGTAGTGAAGGAATTCAGACGCAGACTTTGCCCGAATTCCCCCCTAACCCCTAACTACTAAAAACTATACAGTGCAAGACTATATAGTGCCCTGGATTTTAAGGGTATTCCAGACACAATGCTCTCTGCTTTTCTTTTGTTTTTCTAAACACCGGATGTGAGGTCACCGATTTCATGAAGGGCAAAAACGAATAAATATGAACATTTCACGACGTTTATTTATGACTCCACTGTGTTCTGATGGTGGAAATGTGGATGGTTTTTTCAAATATTACATTTAAACACGTTTTATGTTTGAAATTGTTCGACCGCAATGCATTGTGGTCTATATCGGCTAATCTAGTGACCATCGATGTATGCTAGTTTTTTGCAAAGACTTTTGGAAAATTTCCAGTGCACTTGATTTTGCAATTAGTAGATTCGGACAGGACTAGAAAATGGCGAATGCACTACATTGTGCACTAGATAGTAATTAGGGGGGGGAATTCGGACACAACCATAGTCTGAGTCCCATGTTTGTGGTCTAGTTAGCACCTTGCATGGCAACCACTGACAATTAAGTGACTCCTCCCCCCACCGTTCCAAACAGGAAGTATTCCTAGTTCCAAGGAGCCAAAATCTCACAGACTTCTATAGAAAAATAAACAGCTGCTACTCAGTTATTTTATTGGTCAGAGTAACCATTCTTGCGCCGATACTTCTTTTTTTTTAATATCTTCTTGCTAAACCAGATTGTTTTCATATTTTTCTGTAGTATAATTTATTCAAGTTATAAACTGATCAATTAAATTTCTCAATGAAAGTAGGTGGAGCCTAGACCAATTGGTGCTTACTGATGATGTCTGGCTCCAAAATGGCAGCGTCTGTATCACAAAAAAAAAAGAGGGCTGAATGGACTTCATTTCGTTAAGATTTGGAAGTAAACATTTTTGCTATGGATGGCGTCCTCATATACAGTCAATGATGGAAGCTCTGTCACCATCAGTGTGTGAATGTGTGCAAGTTAGACAAGTGCTGGGACAAACATCTATCGGGAAGATTCACTTTCCTAACAAAAGACAAAGAGCTCTCAATGAAAGGTATAATATTATTTCTTTGAGATGATAGGAACCTGGTTATTACTATTCATGTAAACTCATTACTGTAACCAAGTGACCCTGAGAAAACAGGGTACTTATGCGCCTGTAAATGAAGCCATTGTCTTGGGAGCTGAAGCAAATGCCATTCCACTAAACCCTAATCTGCTTTCCCTGTTGCACTTCTCAGTTTCCCCAATTACAAACAGAAAAAGCATCTTTAGCTCATTACAGCAATGATGGAAAGAGGTCACCAAATAAATCATGTAGTAACAACTCAGTAGGAGTCTGCTGGGTGAGTGGAGAACAAGCAGAATTACAGATGAATGAGAGAGGGAAGAGATAACCAATAGAAGACGAACAAATAAACAGCAAAAGCTCTCCAGAATGAGACATCCAATATCGTATGATTGATTGTGCACTTCTGGATTTCCACACAGCAGCTCCCATTAAACAATACAAACGCAGGATGTCCAAGTCGACGGCCACGGACAAACAGGATACATCCAGAAATAGCTCGAGAGAGTTAAGAATTCCAGTTCTTGATGCAAACCTCCACAGCGACGGTTCGTGCAGCCAATGATACGCCCCATGACTTCAAGAAACCAGAGTTCCGTCAATCCCCAAAGGCTTACTGGAGACCAGCTTCACACCAGGGCTGGCATTTGCACTTCCACTCAAAAAAATAAAAACTAAAAATCAGCCAGCTTTTTTTAGTAGAAAATTGAAGAGTGTGAAGGGTTGGGAAATGGGAAAGAGAGGTGACAAGGAACAAATCGCTCTAATTATAGTCTGGGTACCAGGTACCTGGAGAACACTGCACTGCCATGGCAACCCCGAACAAGCAAGGGGATGAGTATGAGGAAGAAGGAGAGGAGACATTTTTTTGGAGATAGAAAAACTTTCAAAACCAAGAGCATTTGGGGTGATTTCACGATATTCATAAGAAACCCACCGTGTGGTATCCTATCGTAATGAGACATTCAGTTTTTCAAAATAGTGAAAATACCTGAATCTGCATAAAAATAGGGGTTGAGTCTTTTTATATTCCTACAATCTATCAGAGGCAAGTTATTAATCGAAGGTTTGAGATAACCGAGTTTGTTTCTCTTCTGTTCTACATAAAATGACGGAATACAGTTTAGATTATTGAGGAAACAATGAATGTAAAAATGTATTCTTCGTGGAGATTCACTTAGTGTGAAGTTGGAGAAACCAGTTTCCTTCCCTAAAACCTACCAGGAAACAACGAACAAAGTTGTGGCTTTTTATTGGTTTTGAAGGTCATCTAGGGGACTCACAACAATGAGGATCCAGCATCAGCGATATGCGGTTATCCATCCAAACCTGAAGGGTAAGGCGTTCACGTCAGATATTAATAAAACCACAGCACCTAAAACTGAAAACTGCAGAATGTTATCCAAGATTTGTCTGGATCCTCAACTGAATCTAAACATGTTTTAGTTCGGAAACAAAGAAAGTACTGATTTAAAAAAAAAAAAAAAACTCCTGGCAAATCAAGTCAAGAGTCCTATTTGTGCCCAGGATCGTCCTCCTCACAGAACAGGTTGCAGGGAAACAAAGAAGCTTTTGAGGGCCTGACTAACCTCTAACCAATGAAATCAGAACAACCAGATTCCAGGAATGCTTCACAAGAGGGCCAAGTTACCCTTTAGGAGAAAACACTATGAAAAAAAAATCCAGGGACAGTTGAGCTAATCAAATAGAATTGAGAATAGAAAATACAGTTTAGTATACCTCAACAATAGATCCACATGACTAGCGGGAAATCTCCTGTCTGAGGTGGCATTAAAACAAAGAGGAGCGATCACAGAGGGCTTTCAGAGTCGCACAAACGTCACAAAAACACAAAACAAACGTTAAAAAAGGACAGGAATGTGTTCCTGCAGGATAGAGGCCTTGCTGCTGATTCAACTGAATCATGATTTATAATGTTTGGATAAAACAGGAAAAAACTATTCTTTATGATTCATTACTACCCCTTTATTAAACACCAATAAATACAGAAATATTAAATATTTAGACTTGGTAAGACTTCTCATACAAAAATACTAATTGGTCCACATTGTGCTACACACGCTAAATAAAACACAAAAAAAGAACAAGTGCGTTTCTTTTTATCATTTTAAATCTATACACACTAAGGTTTCTCAGAAAGTGGAACATTGATAAAAATTACATTTCTTTTGTTTGGTTTCATACAAGACGCTCCAAGAAGCAAACAAAACTGTCTGAAATGCGGTTCTACTTAATTAGGGGAAGTGACAGGTTGAAGAAAAAGGCTGTATTCCTTTGAATTCCAAACAACTAAAGCTGTAGCCACATGCACCCATATGGGGGGTTGACTTGTTTGGGTCCTCAGGTTTTGGGTTCATGGTGGGTCGTAGGGGAGCGCTGGTGAGTTCGCACCGTTTTAAGGCCCGTACGGCCACATCAAGGAACGTCATGACAATGGAATATACCATTGACATGTTTGGTATAGGGTCGCCACGATTAGACGACTAATCACTAATCAAATATTAAAATAGTCAATGACGAATTTAATAGTCGATTAGTCGTTACTTTATATTATATGGAGTTAGAGTGTAGTAAATTTTAAAGTTACAATGGCATTCTGCTAGCTTTCTGGACTATTTTGGCATTTATTAAGGTTTTTCAGGCTGTTTTGGAATTTAGCAACATGCTAGCTGTTTGGCTAACTTAGGTTTTTTCTTTTAGCTTTTAGGCTGTTTTGGAGTTCAGCTAATATTTCAGCTACATACTAGCTGTTTTGGCTAACTAAGGCTTTTTTTGTTTCGAGGCTTTTTTGTAGTTTAGCAAATATGTCAGCTATATGCTAACTTTTTGGCAAATTAAGGATTTTTTCCCAGTTTTTAAAGCTAATTTAGAGGGGTTTTTTTTGTAGTTTGGCAAATATTTCAGCTGCATGCTAGCTATTTTTTGGCTAATTTAGGCATTTTGTTTTTTAGGCTATTTTGGAGTTTAGCGAATATTTCAACTACATACTAGCTGTTTTGGCTAATGTAGGCTTTTTAGGCTAATTTTTAATTAATATTTTAGTTGGCTATCTGCTTCAGTGTTTTCAGTTATCAATTTCAGCATCTTACAGCATTCACACTAGTATTATTATAACGCTAGTATGACTATATCTAGTTTTTAGATAGTTTAAAGCTAATGATGGTTAAGACATGTGCTTTACTTTCACTTTGTGCTTGACTGAATTATTCGACTAATCGGAAAAATAATCGATGATCAGTTGATTATTAAAATAATCGTTTGTGGCAGCACTAGTATGGAAAGTTATCATGAAGTATTTGTAAGGCAAAGGGAAGTTTTGCTTTTACTAAGGCATCCAATTAGTCATAGTAAGGTTTACTGGCCCCATACTGACCACGTGTGAATGATGCACGAGATAAGCAAGTGCCTAACAAGATATTTCTGAACTTTTTGCGATTTGTGCTTAATAAAGCATGACATCATTTACTCCCTTTAGATTGCTTCTGAACTTTCAGTCTCTCTGGATTCACACTGAAGTTCATGTCCACGTGAACAGAATTCCTCAAACAGGTCAGGGTTCATGTGTTTGCTCTGCAACAGAGATGAGATGAGCTTTCAGACCTGCCAAGTGTGAAGCGGACAATCCTGGGAAACAACAAACCAGCCAAATCCAAATATTGTCTACCACCATTTATTCACTCTTTATTCTTAGAAATCATTTTAATAAAAGTAAAAGGGAAGTTCCCCAAAGCTGTTGGTTTTTAGCTTGTCACAGGGAAGTTCCCACAGCCACAAAAGTCTCACTGTTCACTATCAAAATTCCAGACAGCACAGATAAGAAGAAGTCTTCTTGGGACAACTCATGTCCACAATGGTGTGACAGACCCACCAGCTGCCACAACAGGACTTTTATGGTCCCAATTTGATTTCTTTACGTTACTGTGACATTCTCTCGTGATAAAGTGCGGAAGACCTGAAAAGAACATCTGCTGACGCAAACGCTTCAGTGATTAGCCAATAAAAACTCAACAGAAGAAGAAAACAAGCTGAATATAAATTATATTTTTTAAACCCCATTCAATCCTATCACACAGTTTTGTCTAATATTACATCAAGTCTTTATCAGTTCTAACAAAATCATGAAATAAAAAAAATGCAACAACATTGTAAGTTTAATTTTTTCATTATTTAGGCTGTCTGAGCCATTATTACTGATCAAATCGATAAGAATTATATTGGTTTAGTTTTCCTTGTGAGGTACCAGATGACCAACAAATAGAACATTAATTATCCAGATTTGGCATCTCTTGTGCACTTTTACGGCACTGGGTAAGAAAACGGTTTAGCTTAGATTTTAAACCAAAAGCACAACCAACAACAAGGTTTCTTTTTATCCAAATTTAAAACTCAGAATGAAGCTCAAGAAGTTTCATTTTTGGGGGACTTTAAAAAATATATATTTTAAAGATTTTAAAACTGAGATGCAACCTGAAAAAGTAAAAATGAAAAAGTAACACATGAAAAGATATATTTTTATTGTAGCATGCAATTTTTCTAACAAACGAACAGTAGAATGAGCAAGACAGCCAGCAACATGTAATAGTATTAAGCCTCTTTATTAAGAGGGGAGATCTGCCCTACCCTGGTCTGAAAGACTGTAGTGTACATCAACAGTCTGAACCCATCTAAGTACTATTATCCCAGGATTTTTAAAAACGAAAAAGCTGGCATTCAACTCCCACGCTGTACACATCACAGTCTTCCTTAACAGGGTGGGTCCATCAGGAAAAGCAGCTTCCTATTCATGTTAGTCCAGGCCATTCATGAAAGAAATCTTCAAGCCCCGACAAGCTCAGAAACTTTCAACATCACAATCTCTAGCCTGTGGATAGCATCTCTGAACATTTAGAAACAGCCATTTTCCCCGGATCCCATTTTTATGAACTTCGATGTTAAAAAAATCTCAGCAAGCTCAAACTGAAGTGACCCCGGCTACAGATTCCGAACAAAGCCAGAGCCCAGACCATTCATTCAAAGTCCACTGATTATAGACCACGGTCAGCAAACAATGGAGACCAGATGCCACATTTCTGCTCGTTCATCAGAGGGACAGAAAACTGACCGCGGAAGGCCACAAGGACGAAAACAACAGACCGAAGCTGACCACGGCTGACACGAAGCGGGAATTCATTGATTCATTAAAGATTTGGAGAAGATTTTACTTCTAAATCAAGTTTAATTAAGTCACAAAGACATTGTGCATTTTGATTAAAAACCAAAAAACAGTCTGAATATAAGGAAACAAATATCTAAAGATGGGACTGGTTTTACTTCGATTGTTGCAATTATTCTTCTTATTGATCTCCATCTTCAAACAAGTGGTTGTTGTGACATTTCCAGGTTATAAAAATAAAACTTGCTTCATTTACTATTTGACTAGCAGTTACAAGTGTCTCAAACGTCAAGTTTGACCTGCTAAAAACGGTTCCAGCAAGGATCGTTTGGGCAAGTAAAGGTGTTCATTTGAAGTCCAGTGCAGACTAAACAAGTGAAGCCTGGTGTGGTGTGCCAGGGTGAAGCTAGCAAGGCAAAAGATATACAAAAAAAGTCAACATCATGTTATGATGAATAGAGAAGGCACACAGCTTTAATTCAAAGGCACTCAAATAAAAAGATATGTCTTGTGGATACGTGTAGTATAAATAGAGCAATACAGCTCGGAAATAGTTTATTATATTATTATACTATTTATTATATTATACTTAGGTGTAACTTGTATGTGATTTTTTTTTAATAGACTCATGTTTGTTATTTTCCACTAACAACCACTAGAGGGCACTGTAGGTGTGCATATCAGTATTTGCTACTGACAGCAACACAGAAGAAGCAGCAGCGAAGAAGCAATGGACGAATAATTTAATAGATTTGGTGATATGAAATGATATGAAATGATATACCAAGTTTAGTTGACTTAGCGTGTTTTTACGCTGTGTTTATCTGAATAATTGCTCAGATATTGTGCTAATATACTAGACTCTAATTCAATTCCTCCTATGTTTTGTGAATTTAAATGCAGTTTTGATTGTGAAGCATAAATATTCAGTTTATCTTTTTGTTATGATTTGCCTTTCAAGATAAAATGTCCATTTGTCATCCCATATTTTCTTAAATAAATTGCCACAAAAGTGCAATTTATACTCCATCAACTTAAGCCTCGTTTCCACTGAGCAATCGAGTACGGCCTGGTTCGGTAAGTAGTGGTACGGTATGCTCCAGTTAATTCTGGTAAACATTTTTTTTTTGATGGTGCAGGTGTGGTGTAGACTGCTAGCGTGTCATTGTAGTGTGAAGACTAGAAAAGCAACAACAATGGATGTCAACCAGCAGATCATCTTCTCATCTTTTCCTAGTTTTACTTTTTGAATATTGTGTATGACAGGAATTTAATGTAGTTTGAAAGAAGAATGTGGGCGGCTGCCTATAAGAAGAATACAGTCGTAACGGGGAAAATGGAAACACTAGCTTAGCACTTTATTGTCATTCTTTAACGTCGTCACTTTCTCCCAATCAACAAGTGGCTACAGTGACTCCGCCCCAACCGCCCTGTTCCATTTTTTAATGGACCTTCAACAGATGGCAGCCCTCAAGAAGTAAGGGTCAGTACCGTTTGATGGGTCCATTTTGCAATGGAAGCGTTGAAAATACTGGACCGTACCATACCGAACCGCTTAGTGGAAACGAGGCTTTATATAAGATTTTTGGGGTTTTTTTGTACCTGCGACTTGTACTCCGGTGCAACATAAGTCCGGAAAAACGTGGTTGCTGCTACGACAGGAATAGTCTGTCCTCAAAAGCTCATTGTGAAAGTATCCCCAATCAAATAAAAGGTGGTAATTTTTGGTATTCTCACCTAAATAAAAAGAGATATTAGACTGTTTTGGTCTGATACAACCATTAGAGAGCATAAATAATAATTTAGCTGTTGGATGATTATTTTAATTGGTTTTATTAAATAATATAGATAAAAGTAAAGCACAACAGGGTGACATAGCATATTTTTTATAAATGTAGACAAACACGTTGTTTTAGGACAAAACAAATGGATTATTTAGATTTAAAAAGGACTCAAAGAACTTAAGGAAAAATGGTGAGTCGGTGTGTTAAAATGTGAGAGCTAGAAACAGGTGAGGAGGCAGCAGAGATGTTCAGAGCTGCTGTTTGCTTCCCGACAAATGCTGCAGTGCACCGCCGCCATCTTACCTCTCCACTCTCTACCGAGTCACTGAAATATGTGGAGGGCGTTAATGATGTTTGCTCCGACACCAACCGTCTTTTTTTTCTCCTTTCTTTCTTTAGGCGGTATCGTGTCTTTTGGTTTAGCCATCATGGCAGCTTTGGAGCTTCCATTACGAAATAGCACAATATGTAAGCGACTCTTCCCCCTAAAACACGCCCACTCCCAAGCGCTGACCCCCGGGATATGGAAAATGTTCGAAGCCGCATTTCGTTTAGCCTCCGTCAATAAGACTTTCATGAGAAGAAATTCGTCCAAACTTCATTTAAATGAAGTATTTTGGCTAACACGATAACTCTTGCTAGCTGTGTTCTGGTGGTTGAACACGCATTCTAGGCAGGGATTTAAATCACGGCCGAACATGGGATCACTGGATGAAAACTAAAGATTCACCGCCTTAAATAAAAGCACAAGTGTGTACTAAGATGTCACTATAGTCTCATTTTAACATTAAAGGCCTAAAACCCGGGTTATAACGGACATTGTAATGTCACAGAAAAACGGGATCGAGGGGGTTTAAATTTAAGCTCAACACATCCGGTTATTTAAAACACTAAAAATACATACATTTATTTTGTTATTTCAAACATTTTAATGGGCTAATGGTGAACAAAAACAAAGCTACGATTTGACAAAGTGTAAAAAATAAACATATATAAAAAATTTGTAAATTTTAAAGCGTTTAAGGAACTTTTCCGGTTGAGACTTTCAAAATAAAACATAATAAATTATTTTCATTAACAAAAACCCAATGTTTTACGTTTAATCTAGTCAAATTGTTAAGTTTATTATTGTCCTATGTCTAAAATAGAATGTCAATTCAATATCAACATGGTTTCAAATTTTCTCAGCAAGTAAATACAGCTACAAGATTAAGTTTGAAGGGCATTTCCGGTTTAGAATTGAACTCACTCCAGTCATCCCAACCAGGCAGCAATATGGTGGAAAATCCTACAAATTCTCTCACACAAAAGGGATTTATTTTTTTTCCTACCTCCACGGCCAGCGCTGACACCACTGCTGCCACCAGCAGTAAAACTACTCCGCGCCCCATCTCGTTTGGCTGACAAAGCGCTCCCCAAAAAACACACCAAACGGCGTCTTAGTCGTATTTCGAAACGGGAAAAGAAGGGGTGTTTCGCCGCCGGTGACTCCCGTCGTCTGATGGTGAGCGATACTGAAGCCGCACAGCTGCTCAGAGGGCTGGTCACGTGACCACTGTATGGGAGGGGGAGGAGGGAGCATGGATTCTTCTTCTTCTTTTTACATTTTTTGAATCCACTTTTTTTTGCAAACGTTTTATCTTTTATTGGTCCAAGCAAGAAAAAAATGTAAAATAATAAAAAAAATAGTACAAAACATTGACACTACATTTATAACATTTTTCTACAGTTAGCCCCCAGAAATTCACAGTTTACACACAGTAAGGTCAAACATTTGAATAAAGATAAAATAAAACTGCGCTGACCCAGTTTACTTCTAAAATCACATTTCGTTTAAGGCAGTTCTGTAACATGATTCCAGTCTTTTTAAGTTAGCACACCATTTTTGACCTGTTTAAAATGGCTTTAATCTAATGTGCCTTCCTTTATTTAGAAAAATAAATTCTCCTTAAGATTCTCGCAGAGATTTTTTCCTCCTGACAAAAGTAATTTTCACCTTCAGAGTGGTGCACAGACGGGCCACATAAGGGTATTAGTGAGCACAAAGTACCAGCTGCAGGCCAGCCAGGCTGGTTAATTCTATCAGACGTGATGTCCTGTTCTTCAGCCGTCCTGACCCACATTTTTGTCGCACACGTATGCTCATTTCGGTAGCAGCAGGAATGCAGTGGCACTGAAGTGTTTTGGGAGGGTGGCACGGATTGTCTGCAGGTCCCAGATGCTCCATCCACACTTGAGGGGGATTCACTTGCAGCCGGGATAAGGGGGCGGCGGAGAGCAGTTGCCCGGCTGAGGCTGTGCTGGGGTGTAGGGTGGGGGGCGCAGTGATGGTGGGTACATCTCGTAGTCGCAGGTGTATGGAGGTGGAGGACCTGAAACCACAGAAACATAAAAAGGTCAGGTTTTATAAGACATAGGCCCAGATTTGGGGATTTGGCAAACAATTGCACCCTCTAGGGACTGAAATTACAAACTGCAATCTGCAGGAAAGTAGAGCCAGCAAAGGTCTGTTGATGAAAAAGGTAAGTTCTTGTGGCATATTTAAAGAAAATTAAGCTCTGAGTATGTATTTGTTCAAATTGTTGTGAAACATGAGAATACGAAAAATTATGTTGAAAAAAAGTAAGCTCCAAGAGAGTGCAAATGGATGATGGGAAGTGGGGGTATGCTAACTCCGCACCAACTCAGATGGTAATTTCTTATGAACTCCTGCAGAAATCATGTCTGAGTAAACAACACAAGTTTGATGCTTTTGGCTAAAAAATGGCATAACCATGATTATGAGACCACTGGGAACGCCCAAACCAACAAAAAACTAGATATGTAGCATTACCTGCAATAATGCAAGTGTGAATGCTGTAAGATGAACGTGGAAGCTAAATATGCCAGAGCAGTTAGCTGAAAATGCTGAAGCAGAAAGGTTGCTAAAATATAGGTTAAATGCCAAATTATCAAAAAAAGAAAAAAAAAACTGGAAACATGTCTAAATTAGCAAAAAACAACTAGCATAATGCTAAAATGTTAGCTTAATTCCAAATCAGATTAAAAAGAAAGCAAACTTGTCTAATAGCAAAAACAAAAACAAAACAACAACAAAAAAAAAACAGCTGGCATAATGCTAAAATGTTATATTAACTCCAAATTTGGTAAAAAAATAATGGAATCGTGTCTAAATTAGCCAAAAACAGCTAGCATAATGCAAACTTTTTTTTTTTTGCCAAAATTCCAAATTAGCCAAAAAACTGGTAACATGTCTAAATGAAAAAAAAATCCAGCAAGCATAATGCTTAAATGTTAGTTAAACTCAAAATTAAGCTAAAAACTGAAACATATCTAAATTAGCCAAAAAACTGGAAACATGTCTAAATTAGCCAAAAACAGCTAGCATAATGCCAAAATGTTAGCTTAATTCCAAATCAGGCAAAAAAAGAAACATGTCTAAATAGGAGAAAAAAAAAACATCTAGCATGATGCTAAAATGTTAGATTAACTCCAAATTTGGCAAAAAAATATGGAATCATGTCTAAATTAGCCAAAAACAGCTATCATAATGCAAACTTTTTTTTTGCCAAACTCCAAATTAGCCAAAAAAACTGGTAACATGTCTAAATGAGAAAAAAAAATCCAGCTAGCGTAATGCTAAAATGTTAGTTAAACTCAAAATTAAGCTAAAAACTGTAAACATGTCTAAACTAGCCAAAAAAAACTGGAAACATGTCTAAATTAGCCCAAAACAGCTAGAAAAATCCCCAAATTTTAGCTAAATTCAAAATTAGCCAAAAAAACTGGAAACATGTCTAAATTAGCAAAACAAACAAACAAAAAAACAAAAAAACATCTAGCATTGTGCTAAAATGTTAGCTTAAATCCAATTTTGCCTAAAAGCTGGAAAAATGTCTAAATTATCCAACAACAGCTAGCATGTTGCTAAAATAAAAGTTTGATTCTAAATTAACCTAAAAACCCAGTGGTTGCTGAAAAACCTTAAAGTGTGAATGGTGTCTCTAGCAGAAAGTGAATGTAGAAGTTCACAAGTTTTAAAAGTGCACAAAGTTTTTGAAGGATTTGAGCAATTTCTTATTAATTTCGAATGGGACATATTTTGCTCAATGTTTCAAAAACTATGTAGTTTAAAAATACAAAAAGTACAAGCAGTAATGTTCTGAACGAGCTGAACATTTTGATACCAAGATTGCTGATATTGCTGAAAGTGTGATTGAATTTTTATGTGCTGAAAAACAAACGGAAAGGAGCAGGAGAATCACTATAGTGTGAACACCCATTGCTTACCAAGCATTCACACTATTGTTTGGTAAAAGTTTGAGAGCATCAGCAGAAGTTTCACAAACTCTTGGTGTGGCTGCATCCATTTTGCATGCATTCAGCACCACCCGGGTGAAACTCGATCAGAGCTGCAGAGCAGCATAAGAGGCCGTTCAGCTTGAAGGAGACGGCGCAGAGGAGAATGAAACATGATAAATAAATGATTAGCCCGCTCAAAAAAAAAAAAAAGAAAAATAACATTTCTCCGGCTGCAGACCGTAACAGAGCACCACCTCTGAGGTCAACGGGACCCTGTCTGTAGGAATGTCTTTTAGTTTTCGACAGGTTTATAGTTGGAATCCAGTGCTTGTCTCTTTGAATTCTGTTAGTAATCCACACTGTGGTTAGAAATATTGCTGCAGGTCAAAGAAGAGCTGGTTACACATTACACCTCTGCTCCTCTCTATTCAAAAGAGCCGGCCTGAGGACACGAGATGAGGTTACACTGCGACAAAATCTCTGAAACACGACACCTGGGAAACAACATCGTGAAAAACTATTCAAAACAAGCATCTTTTGTTTCACTGATCCATAGAAAAACAGAAAAAAACGCTATTTTTCCAAACCATACCAGTCTCTAACTTTTAGTTAATGAGTAACTAAACATAATTGGTGCTTCCGTTTCCAAGTTCCTGTCATTTGTAGGTGTGTCAGGAGGTTTGGATCAAGTTTCAGGTGTGGTTTGAAAACACATGTCATCTTCTATCGCTGCAAAGCCCTGTTAGAGATAACAGTTTGAACAAAGAGGTATGCAGAAATGCAATGTGAAGCTTAATTTTGATCAGAAAAATACCACAACTACGTATCAAAAACACCATTTTCATCAGAGTGGGGGTTTAAACTGTTTTGCTTCTCAGACTGTCTAAGTATAAATGTAAAACATAACAAGCAGAAACAGACAGAGCAGAATCATTTTAGTCATATTTCCGTAAAAGATCCTGGTTTGTCCTCACGACTTGTGGGGCAAAAGGTCTGGGGTTAATTTTTTCATCCTAAAAATCCCACATGGTGGCAGTATGATGGTTTAGGGGCTTAAAACCTCGTAGAAACTAAAAATGCTCATCATCAGTTGAGCGAAAGCTCAA
The DNA here is from genome assembly GCF_002922805.2 of Oryzias melastigma. Taxonomy (NCBI): domain Eukaryota; kingdom Metazoa; phylum Chordata; class Actinopteri; order Beloniformes; family Adrianichthyidae; genus Oryzias; species Oryzias melastigma. The sequence goes on from NC_050513.1 coordinate 3,273,821, forward strand.
AGATTCTGTAAAACATTAGTCCAAACATTGAGTTATGAAGAGCAAATTCTGTACTTAAACCAGAACGCGATTTATTCTGGAAAACTCTTCAACAGCAGGAAAAAAAAATTCCTCTTGCGATCCATTGAAGATGTTGACAGTTTGGTGACACAACAACTAACAGTGCAAACATTTATAATCCATTCTCTCATTAACATAAAGAAATAAGGGTCTACCTAGTTATACTTCTGAAGTGCAACGGTCTGTAGTTTCTGAAACATTTATTGTGGCACTAAAATCTGTTTCAGATATAAAATAAATGAACTGTTTTCCCAACTGATGGACCAACGCATTCTCACTAACAGATCCTCAAATATGGACGTATGGTTTGGGCCCCCTCCGTGCCACTTTTTGACATTTTGGGTGTCCCCAACTTGTCGTTTTTTGATGTGCTGGCTTTTCCCGTTAGATCAGGGGTCCCCAACCGGTACCAGCATGAGGACCGCTTGGTACCAACTCACAGACAGGGGAAAAAATGCATACGCTAACCAGGAGTCCTCAACCCTAGGGATCTGGACCGGAACCCTAATCCTAGGCCGGAACCATTTCCGCATCCGGTACTGCGTCCTGAGGGTTGGGGACCCTTGATTTAGAGGGAACAGCCAGCACATCAAATATGGACAAGTTGGGGACACCCAAACAGCGGTGCAGAGGGGCCCCAAGGCTTGGGGATCTCCGGTTAGTGTATGCATTTTTTCCCCGTCTCTAAATCGATACCAAGCGGCCCTCGGACTGGTACTGGTTGGGGACCCCTGATTTAACAAGAACAGCCAGCACGTCAAAAACAACAAGTTGGGGACACCCAAACAAGTGGTGCGGAGGGGGTCCAGTGGTTGGGGACCCCTGGCTAGCATATCTTTTTTTTCCCCTGTCTGTTGGTATCAAGCGGCAATCGGACTGGTACTGGTTGGGGTTCCCTGTTTTAACAGGAACAGCCAGCACGTCAAAAAACAACAAGTTGGGGACACCAAAAAAGATGCGCAGAGGGGGCCCAAAGATCGGGGACCTCTGGTTACGCTATGCATTTTTTCCCATCTGAGTCGGTACCAAGCGACCTTCAGACTCGATGGAGACCCCTGATTTAACAAGAAAAGCCAGCACATCAAAAAATAACAAGTTGGGGACCCCTAAAAAGTAGTGCGGACAGGGCTCAATGGTAAGGGACCCAACCAACGGGAACACCCAAAACATCAAAAGGTGGTGCAGAGGGGGCCCCAACCATATATGTGACCAGTTGTGAGTGAGAATGTGAAGGTTAGATGAGACAAGTCAAGGCAAAAACAATTAAGGGATCAATTCCTTTCTGGATATTGGTTTGGGTGCATGTAACCCTTGGGGTATTCTAGGTACGTTGACGTTGGGAGTGGAGTCATCTGAACCCCATAAGAGAGCACAAGTGTTAAGATGTGGCTGCTTCTGTTTATGACCCTCCATGGATCCAGATAACCCCCAAACTTGCAGCACCTGTACCGGCAAACCCCCCATATGACTAAGGCTTTTCATTGAGATGTTTCTAGTCCTTGTGCTATCCTAGGTATGTTGACGTTGGGGTCATCTGGACCCCTCAAGATAGTGTGCTGAACTTTTTTTTTCAATTATCTTTGATGGTCACTGGTGTCCATGGCACATATTACATCCTCTCCACCTTCATCCACATTTGTCATGAGATGGATAAAACGTCAATCCAAGGCTTGGGTCATCTGGACCCCATAAGATAGCACAAAAACACTTCCTCCAATCAAAATCATAAAATGTTGGTCAATAATCTGAAATATATAGGAAGTAAAACTGCAATTACGCCTTGGGATTGACTGGCAAGCTGTGAAGGGTAACCTCCACCTTCACCCAAACAGTAGCTGGATAGGCTCCAGCAACCGAAAGAGGTATACCCTTTTCAAACATCTCTATGTTTCAAGATTTTTAACTGACAGATAATACATTCCCATATTGTAACGGTTAAGAACGCTTAGAAGGTGCTGGGTCGACCAACCTGGGTATCCCTGTGTCACAGTGTTGATGTAAGAGGTGTTGAAGACGCCGACCCGAGCGCCACGTCCATTCTTCATGCACATGCACATGCACAGGAACAAGGCGGCCACCGCCCCCATCAGAAACACCACGCCAAACACGATGCCGGAGATGGCGGTGCCCCTGGAAAAACGAACGGACAGACTTCGATTTAAGGCTAACCTTCGTTATGTCTGTGTCCTAAACCTAACTAGGAGCCTAGATGTTAAAGTGTGCCACATTTACACAGAACAAGGTCTACCTTTCAATGAAGTGGCTCTAATATGATAAATATGTGTCTGAGCGAGTGTAAGTAGATGCAACTTTGTGGTTTCCATGGAAATGTAGTGACAGCTTCATGTGGAGCCATGTGACAGGACTCATGAGAAGGGTTTTTGCATGAACTTGTGCAACAGCAAACAGTCCTGTTCCCTGCAGTTCTCAGGTGCAGTCGTGAGCATCAGTGCCTCTCGCAAGGTTTTTGACCAAATCCCTTCCGGAGGGAAAAATAAGTCTATTAACTTAACAAGATATTCAACACCCCCCTGTCTCCCTTGAGTTTTGTGGTGTTTGGAGTGGGCATGTGTTAGATCACACTCTTTTATCCAGCAGGAGATAATTGAGGCCTCCTAGCAACCAAGGTTGTTGAAGAGCGGACTGCCGCATCTCAGATCAGCCCCTTTTCATCCTCATGAAGGTGTCAGGCCGGCAGATTTGTCACATCTGAACACATTCAATTACTAAAGTTATTTCTGGTGGAGAGGAAAAAAAATACTAAAAGGTGTAGACTTTGATGTGAACAAAAAAAGACAGCTTTAGAAAAGAGGTCGTTTTTTTTTTTTTTTCTTCTTTTCTAACAAACTTACGAGAGGACGTCCCCCACGTAGGCGTAGTAGGAGCAGCAGAAAGGAGGAGATCCGTCACAGCAGTATTCAATGCAACCTTCACATTGGGCGTCACTGCCGCCTGCAAACATTCACAAGGTTATTAGAGCTTCAGATGAGGAAAAAAACAACATTCTTCTTAATCTGGGTCATGTAATATTCTTTACTTTAGTCAGAATGAGATCTGCAATCAATTCATGTTCGTTTTCACTTTAACACCATGCTGCTCTGTACATATGAATGGCAGACAATCAGCACAGTCAGAAGCCCTTTCAGTGTCATTAACATTACAAAAACATGAGGTTTAACCAGTCGGCACCCCTTTAACACAATCATTGTAAATAAAAAATAAAACAAAACTGTTTTTTTTATGTTCACTTTGGCTTTAAAGTTGACTATTTTACCATTGGAGTGAATGGAGACTGATTTCCTATCACTACAACCCTTCAATAGTTAATGATTTCCCTTAGAATGTACTAAATTTGTGTCAAGAAGAACAAGAATCAGCAAGTTAGTGGGTTGCTGCTTGGCTTTGACCATTGACTGTATATGAGAACTGGACCGAGTAACTCCTCTCCCTAACTTTCCAAACAGGAAGTGCCGGCTGACTCCAAGACACTTCTATAGAAAAATAAACAAGTCAGAATGACCATTTTTGATCTGATACCTTTTTTTAAGCATGTTCTCGCTAATGCTATTTTTTTTTCCATTATATTTTTTCTGTAGTTTAAGTTATTCAAGTTGTGAATCGACCAATCAGTAAAAGTAGGTGGTCTCACGTCGATTGTTTGAAAAGTTTGATCGACAGATTCCCCCGAGTCCACTTTTAAGTAGTAGGGGTGTGGTCTTCCCACACGTTCACTTCTAATTGGTGAGAGTGGTTGCCATAGGAACAGTGACTCAAACCAACTTGAACCAATCACTGCTTCCTGATGTTGTCTGGCTTCAGTATGGCAAAAAAATAAAATATCAACCAAATCGACTTAATTTGGTTGAAGTGGAAGTAAGCCAATTTCTATGGATGATGTCACACTCACTCGGTCCAGTTCCCAGATAAAGTCAATGGTTTCAACATCAATAGAGTTTGAGGTTCTGAGCTCATTGGTGCTTCAAGTTTGATGTGCATTTTGACAGGAATCAAGAAGATCAATTACAATAATGTTAAGCTGTTTTAATTGACTCATATAAATGTTAGAATCTAAAAACAAACATTTGCATTTCATGCTAGTTAGCTAAGATAAAATAGGATTATTTATCTAAACAAACTGTTGAAAGTTAAGAATGTGCTGACCCAACCTGAACATATTGTTTCCGGCATTTCCATTCATAAAAGCATTTTTTTTCCCTTTTGCAAAGTCAAAGCAGACTGGTCCACCCTCGAAACTGCAATGTGAAATCAAACCAGATGAATAAATGGAGGATATTTTCCAGCTTTGCTCACCAAATCAAGGCTGAGTATCACACATTTGCCACTTTAGCTTTCACTTTAAGAAAGGAAACTAAACAAAAATAATAAGACAAACAAGACGGATTTGTTTGAACACAATTGCACAACCTTTATGAAGTATCCCATAGGTAAGTACACAAGATACAGGTAACACAAAACCTGTATGAGAGAAAAAACAGCCTACACTTCCCATCTGCTGAAATACTGTCTAACGCTGACAGACCAATTCATAATACAAGAAATTTGCATGAAGACTGTAGTTTCATTTTGTGGTTCTGCTAGTTTCTTGGAACGTGTCATTAGTTGTGTTTACAGGCCCTTAAGGAACCTGGTTTCTGCTAACTCTTCCTCCTTTGATCCAGATGCTTCTTTCTTTAAAAACTTGAGTGCTGAGTGTTAGCAAACTTTGTTCTGCAAATATACTCCTCGAGAAAGGTGGTTCATTGGGAAGGGTCTCTAGAAAAACCCAACGTCGTGTTATCTGTTACACATCGGGGTGTGTGTGTGTGTAGTGATGTTGCAGTTGTGCTCGGGAAGCATTTGGGTGATTTAACCCTTCAGTGCAACACTTCATGCCTTAGTCACAACAACTCTTAACAGTGGATACAGGAAAAATATAAACCCACCCGCACAAAACTTAAAGATTGTAGACCGCTCGGTGAGCCCGTAGTGTGAAATGTTTATGTGCAATTTTTCCCACAGGCATGGTCAAAACAAGTCGTAGTAAACACTTACATCATCTGGTGAGTCTGTAGGGTAAAACATTTATGTGAAATTTTCTACGGGCATGCTTAATATAAGTCGTAGTGAACACTTATGCCACATGGTAACCACATGGCGAGCCCGTAGAGTGAAATGTTAATGTGAAATTTCCTACGGGCATGCTCAATATAAGTCGTAGTGAACACTTATGCCACTTGGTAACCACTTGGTGAGACAGTAAAGTGAAATGTTTATACCCGATTTCTCTACGGGCATGCTCAAAACAAGTGGTAGTGAAAACTACACCACTCGATGAGTCCGTAGCGTGAAATGTTCATTCGCAGTTTTTTCTACAGGCATCCTCAATACAAGTCGTAGTGAAGACAACACTTCGTGAGCCCGTAGGGTGAATTGTTCATGGGGAATTTTTTGCTACGGGCATGCTCAATGCTAGTCGTAATGAACACCTAATACTACGTGAGCCCCTAAAGTGAAATGTTCATGCGCAATTTTTTTCTACAAACATCCTCAATGCAAGTCATAGTGAACACATACCACTCGGTGAGTCTGCAGAGTGAAGTGTTCATGCAGAATTTTTGCTATGGTCATGCTCAGTACTAGTCTTAGTGTAGACTTAGACAACGTGCAGGGGTAAGTAGAAGTGAATTAGGCGATACATAGGCTAGTTATACAATTTTTTCTTGTATTTTATTCCTCTTAAATCCTGCAGACTATGCAAGGAATGGTTGAATACTAGGCAGAGTGTATTTTATTTGGGCGTCCCACAGGTACTCACATATCTCCTACAAACCCAATGCGTGTGGTAAGTAAGGAGCCAACACCTTACAAACAACAAGAGCATTAGGGCACTGTGCAGTAGAATCACACTGATGTCATAAGTGGCTACAACTTCCATTAGCATTAAGAATACTATACGATACACTTACTACACGCATGACAATCGGATATTCCATTTTCATGACGTCCCTTGAGGTGTCTGTAATCTGAGCCTCAAGAGAACTGCAAGACAACCCAAAATCCTTGCATGCATGTAATACTGGGTATTGATTGAGCCAACGGTGGATTTGAACCCATTCCCCCAGCCTCAGGGAGGACGCTCAACCACTTGGCTGCTGAGGTTTGTGTTTCAAGTCTGTAATCTGGTAACTAGTGTTAAGAAATAATAACAGCCAAATCATACGTACATCACACAGATGCATCGTGGGTAATGGAGCTGTGCTTTGAGTTATTTTTGGGAGAGCTTTTGACCATGAGTGACTCATCTTCAATGAAATCCGATCCTGAATTGTCAGACTGCTCTTTTGTCACTTTAAAAGTGTGAAAGCGGCATCTGGGATCCTCGCCGAGGATCTAATTAGTTGAGTGGGAGATCATTAGACTTGCGCACGGCGTGATGGGCACAGAAGAATGGGAGCTCCGTCACATGTGCAGACAGGAATCATTTGTAGGCACGCCGAGGATCTTCCAAGGAAAACAAGCAATCTTTGCTTGCGGATCTGCTCTATGTCAGCACTTACCGTCTAAGAAATGTGTGCCTGGGGGAGCAAATACGAGAGGTTGGGGAAAAAAGGAATGAATTATGAGCTGAGGAGAGCTGAGGAACATCCATTTTCAAATTGAAGTCAAGCGGTTT
>NC_050513.1:3280617-3313521 GCF_002922805.2 Oryzias melastigma
GGGGAGATCTTTCTGGGTGGTCCTTTGAGGTCCTGGCTCCTGTCTCTCCACACCGCTGTGGAGGCACCACATGTCACCCCCCAAACACCCGCCACCCCCAGAGCCCTCTTTTTCTTCTCACTCTGTGTGACACCATTCAACCCCCTCTCCACATCCCATCCACATTGTAGATAAACTCAAATGTAGATCTCCCCCACATCCGACAAGAAACTTCAGTAGAAGAAGAATGAAGCTCACCAGTGAATAACGACAGGAGCAAGGAGCTCCTCAGCCACTTCCACCTCACCGTCTGCCCCCTCCAGCTGCTCCAAAGCTTCTCCATGCTCACTTTTTTAAAAATAAAAGGTCAAGAATAAATAAAAAAATAAAAATCACATATTTTCCTCTTTTCTCCTCAACTTTTGCTTCAAAACTTCAGTGCAATCCCCTGAGGAGCAGGGATCGCTTCAGTTCCCCCCACATGTGAGCGTCCTCTCTATTTCCACACCTCCAGAGCTTCTGACTGCTGAGGTTTTTATTCCCCTCCCCTCGATCCCGCCCTCCTTTTTTTTTAACTCAGATCACTCCATTGAGTTCCCTCTGAGGAAAGACTGTAGTGAAGTGCCACACAAACCAGAAACAGCTCCTGACCGTTGCTTTTCAAAGTAAAAGTTAATTTTAGGGAGTGAAGTATCTGAACACCCTGTGGCTTAATGCAAGTTCTTCCACTTCAAAATCGTGCAATAGTCTGACATTTTTATCTTTGGTGCATGTCCACCGTGAGAAACACAATAAGTAAAATAAAAAATAATGTATTTGGATGCTACGGCTGCGAATAAGTGTTTGAACACCTTAGAAATCAATGTTAATATTTGGTACAGAAGCTTTTGTTAGTGATTCTACAGATCAAATGTTTCCTTTAGTTTTTCACCAGGTTTGCACACAGGGATTTTGGCCCACTCCTCCTCACAGATCTTCTCTAAATCAGTCAGATTTCTGGTCTGTTGTTTTTAAAAAAAAAAAATAGAATATTTTCAATTCAATTAGGAAATAAGCAGTGTTGCATGCTTAGCAAACTGAAATGAGCATGTGCCCTTTGGCTAATTTAGCCTGTGGTAACAATTTTATGCTTTTTTAAATTGTTTTCATAAAGTTTTTTATTTTATGTTCTCACTTTTCATTAAATAGTTAATGTATTTGTCGAAAGACTGGAAGTAGCTCTGCCACACAGGAAGATGACGCATGTGAGCACATGTTTGTTCCTTCGATGTTTGTTAATAAAGTTTCTTAGGAGTGACTGGAGAAATGGTGCATGTAATAAATGTCTCAGCTCAAACATTTTTTAAAAATTGGGTATTTTTTTCCCCAAAGCTTTTTCTATTAAAAATGAGTCATGACAACACATCAGCTTCAGTAATACTAGTTACAATTCCTCTTAAATTTAGTCAAGACACACATCTGTACAGACAAAAAAACAAAACAAAAACAGAACAATGAACATTCCTTCCCTTGAAAATTGGACTTTTGTTCAAAACAGGAATTAATTAATACTGGTAGACAAAAACTTCTAAAACTAAAAAAATGCAGGACTTTTATGTCATAATTTTAGACTAAATTTAAACTAATGTAAAGGTAAGATTAATGTCCAAATTGTGTGTGTGAATGAAACAGCTTTACCTATAGCATTCAGATGCTTTTTTGTTTGTCTCATTCTTCCTTAGCCTAATATGTACCTACTGTTTTCAATTAAAAACAATTATGATATGAGATATGAAACGCATTATTGGGTTCACATATTTGAAAATACATTTGTTAATCTGACTCAAAAAGAGTCGCTACTCTCAAGTTAGCTTTTATTTTTATGCCCATGCTTTTATTTTGAAGGCACCGCTGTTCCGGTGTGACATGGCGGATCTGCTTGACGCACCATGGCGCTGCCTGTGATCACGACCCCAATGAAAGCACAATCCGACAAATAGGCAGAGACCACGCGGTGAGCTTCCTCACGCCGCCTGACGTCAGTTTTAAACGACTCAGGACTAATTTGTGGATTTATTTGCTAGTTTAAGCGCTCAAAGACAACAGGAAGTGCTCTACTTTACCGGTATTTGTTTCAAAAGTTAGGGGAAGTTTGGGAAACTTTACTAGAGGAAGGCACCTATGAAAACCATGAAATCCCATAATCCATTTATTGAAAAACAGTACAAAAATAAAACTGATAATTGGGATGTAAAATTAAATAAATGTAGCCCCACAGTTCTTCTGTGTTTACCTTTTTGTATATGCAAAAATAATCAGAAATACCCAAAATAACATGAATGCAAAGTGATTTACACACACACACACATATATTATATATATTATACAAACATTGTAATATTAGTCTTGAATTTCCTTCTTTTAGCTTTCAATTCATGTACAGATATATTTTTTTCTTTTTACTTTTAACCTGCAAACAGTAATAAATGTCAAAGGGTACCTTATTTTTAATCTGTTTTATTCCCTTAAACCAACATATTTTGTATTCTCACATGACGGATTAACCGCCATCTATGAACTTAAACTGGTGAATTAATCTTAGTGAATAATATTAGTTTAGATCTCTCCAAACTGGTAAAAGAGTAACTGCCTATCTTGACAAAAACATAACCCGCCTGATTAAAATGTGTTCTTTAAATCTTTTCTACGGAGCCCCTGAAGGGACATTGAAGTAAAACAAAATGTCAGTTGAAAAAGAAAAATAAATAAATAAATTCTGGTTACTAATTGGTGAGCAACAGCTAGTAGCCAGAATTTTTTTAACCAAAAAAAAAACAAAAAAGCTTTTACCTTCAATTATTTTTTTTTTTTTACTTCAATGTCCCTTTAAGTGCTCTGTATCCGCCATATAACAACTGGTGCGCACTCATTACTTTCTGCGGCGCACCACTTACTATCTGGTGCGCTGCAGCCAGAAAAAAACTTTTTTTTGTTGTTTAATTAAAAAAACAAAAAAAAAAAAACCTTCAATTTTTAGAATTTTTTTCTGATTACTATCTGGTGCGCAGATACTAATTAGAACAAAATATACGTCAATTTTTTGAACAAAATTTTTAGTTAAATTTTTAGGATTTTTTTTTTTTTTTTTTTAAGTTTTTAGAATTTGTTTTCAGTTAGTATCTGGTGTGCACCAGTTAATAGCCAGAAAAAACAAACATGTTTTTAACTTAAATTTTTAGACAAAAAAAATGTATTTCAATTTTTATAGTTATTTTCAGTCACTATCTGGTGCGCACCAAAAAGAAATTAGAAAAAAAAATGTTTTGACCTTAATTTTTTAGAAAATAAATGTTTTTTACTTACATTTTTAGAAAACTTTTTTTTCTGTTATTATCTGGTGCGCAAAAGATAGTAACCAGAGAAAAAAGATTCCACTTCAATTTTCAAATTTTTCTTTCTTTTCGATGTCCCTTTATGGGCTTCATACTTTTCAAGCAAATCTTTACTAACAAAAAAGGTCTGTGTTTACCAGGCCATTTGGGTGGCAAATTATATTAAACTAAGTATTTTTTAACATAAGTAAAAGCTCATCCGGCATTAAAAAGACTTTTGCTGAGCATTCATCAGGATGCATCCGCTCATGAGTCATGGATCAATGAGTGACGTACGTAAATAACAGAAATTCACAGCATTTAAGCTACAACTGTAACACAGCCTTTCCCCAAAACTCATTATTTGAGTATGCATTGAGATTTTTAATTTTTTTTTCATAAGCTGGTAAACTGGATCACATTTGCAATAGTTTAAACAAACTTTTACAGGCAAATCAAGGGTGGCAAGAAGGATGAAGATAATTAAGTTGTTGGGAAAGCCACCCACCGTGAGGACCGGTGATTCATGATGCCTTCCAGATGTTTCTTTCAGGCTGTAATGAAGTGATGGTGAGACATGTAAAAACAAGCAGGTACAAAGTCAAGCACCTTTTACATTTCTGCTAATACAGACCAAATTTTCCCTCATTTTTTGTCCTCTTTGTAAACTCAGAAGGAAAAATCCTTTCAGTTCAGTCTAACATTACAAATCTGGAGACTTTTTATTTAATAACGCAGACTACAGAACCTGATGATCCCCTGAATTACCTGTAATTACCAGATAATGATTTCCTTTATACGGCAGAGCAGTAGATTTTGCCGTCCTTGTAAACCGACAGGAAGTGACAAATGACTTCTGGGCTTTATTGACAGTACGGTGTGATCTCAGCAAGAGCCCAGAAAGTTCGGGAGTCGTGCAATTTTCAGCCCAGTGACAAAAGCTGTAAATAAATTGAAGGAAAGTTTGGCTGCAATCGCAATTAGAGGTTATTCAGACAGAATACTTTGGTTGTAGTTCTTCATCTGAAAGAAAGGCACTGAGCATTTAACATAATCTGCATTGATTCATCTGTAAAAAACGTCTCGTCTGAAGCCGGATTGCTGAAACCCTCCTTGAGAATAGAAAGATTTAGTTACATCTTTGTTACTTGTCCATCCAGATTGACGTCAGCAGTAATTTTAAAGATGTATTCTCTGTCTGTTGAAGAAGTTATGCAAGGCGGGTTCTATAAAGTGACCAATGTTGCCTCCTGGTGGTTGAGTTTGATCATGACCGGCAGTGTTCTGAGCTTGTAATCTGAGTTAAAGTAGAAAAAAATACGACTATGATTGTCCGATGGGCATTGAACCCCCACATTGTGGAGATGCTGGTTCAAATCCTGGCTTCCTCCAGTGGTGCAAAAGCTGGTCTGTAAGGGTAACTGGAAATTTGTTTGACCTCAGTAAAGCATTTAAGGATAATGTGTTATTCAAAGTTTAAAAATTATGTATAAAGATTTTTTCATTAAGACTGAAAATGAAAATAATGTTCGTTTTTTTTTAAACATGTTTTTTGTAGCATTTTTCTCATAATGGAAGACATATTATATATATATATATATATATATATGTATATATATATATATATGTACTGCTCACAAAAATTAAAGGATCACCTTAAAGAAACACATTAGATACATCAGATCTCAATATGAAGTTGGATATCTATACAAATAACGACAGGCTAGTCCATTTTTTCCAAAACTTAATTTCTGCAACTCAAAATGCTTTTCAGTATCTTGTGTGGCCCCCACAAGCTTGTATGGATCCTTGACAACGTGGCGGCATGCTCCTAATGAGACGACGGATGGTGTCTTGTGGCATTTCCTCCCAGATCTGTGTGAGGACATCCCTGAGCTGTTGTACAGTCTGAGGAGCAACCTGGCGGCGCCTAATGGACCCAAACATAATGTCCCAGAGATGTTCTATTGGGTTTAAGTCAGGGGATGGTGAAGGCCATTCAATTGTTTCAGTTCCTTCATCCTCCAGGTACTGCCTGCATACTCTTGCCACGTGAGGCCGGGCATTGTCGTGCATTAGGAGGAAACCAGGACCTACTGCACCAGCGTAGGGTCTGACAATGGGTTCAAGGATTTCATCTGGATACCTTATGGCAGTCAGAGCACCATTTCCTAGGCAGTAGAGGTCTGTGCGTCCCTCCATGGATATGCCTCCCCAGACCATCACTGACCCACCACCAAACCTGTCATGTTGAACCACGTTGCAGGCAGCATAACGTTCTCCTTGTCTTCTCCAGACTCTTTCACGTCTATCACAGGTACTCAGGGTGAACCTGCTCTCGTCTGTGAAAAGTACAGGGTGCCAGTGGCGGACTTGCCAATTCTGGTGTTCTTGAGCAAATGCCAGTCGAGCTCCACGGTGCCGGGCAGTGAGCCCTTGTTGCTGCCGCACGTGTGGATGTGCCATCCTAGAGAAGTTGGACAACCTGTGCAACTTCTGTAGAGTTAAGGAATCGCCTCATACTGCCAGTAGAGATAATTATCAAGCCAAAATCAGCACGAGTGGAAAACCAGCCAAAAAAGATCAAGAGGAGAAACTTGAAATGACCTCCACATGTAACACCAGTCCTGTTTGGAGGGTTTTCTAATTGTTGCCACTGAAGTGCACCTGTTGTTAATTCCATGAACACCAATACAGCTGAAATTGATTAACGAGGCCCTCAGCTGATTAACTAACAAGAAAATTATCAGACAGGTTTAATTCAATTCATGCCAGGACCAATAAAAAAGTGTTCCTTTAATTTTTGTGAGCAGTAATATAATATATATGGACACACCTGAACCAGGACATCCGTAATGAGTAGGGCTTGAATATCCGGAAATCATGCAGACATTGTGTCCCTCGAGACCTGGAATTCCCTATCCCTGTTACAGACTATTAATTGTTTTCTTTGTCAGTTTGTTACATGTTGTATTACGATGATTCTTACATTTCTAATGATTTGTCTGTGAGTGTTAGTCAGCTTGGTGGAAAAGTTTCTGCATTATGGTAACATCTAAAAGAGGCATTCCCTGAGTGTGTTCCCCATCTTCCCCATCTCTGGTTGGGATTGTCAATGCCTCAGCTGGTCAGACATCAGTAGAAGTTCAAGTAAAAAAAAAAAAAAAAAAACTCCTGAGACAACCACTGTACAAGTCAATGCAATGCTTTATTCATGAACCTAGGACCTTATATATATAACACTGTATAAATACTCTGAATATTCTACTTCCTTCTGTAATCTCAATAACAAATAAAAAATAACTTCTTATTTTAGAAAAGCAACACGATTATATTTACCAGGCTGTACAAAAATAAATAAAGTCTGAATATTCTGTACAAAACGGAAAGAGAACAAGTGAAAACAAGCCTTCGCAGAAGGCAGGAGAGACTTACTTATGAAGTAGTTGCAGGAGACAAGTCCCTCTTTAGGTCTTAACACACACACTCATGCACACAGACAAGCATACACACTCCTCTTTGGTCTCACAAAGGTTCCCTCACAGCAGGATGAGTCGATGAGGGCAAGATATGGCTAGTAGAAAGTAATGAGGCAATTTGCAAAACTGTTTGATGACGATGTGCCGCTGGTTTAAAAAATACAAAAAAAAAAAGAAAAGACAAAGAGGAAGTGCTTCATGTTTGCGATAAATAAAGGTGAATTTAAACGCTGTATATTTTCCATACCTGATGGGTTAAGAATAAAGGCTATTCTGTTACTTTTTATGCTCATTGACGTGAACTCCCACACCCCAGATGTCCTTGGTCTGTCCAGCCCAGCTTGGACAAAAATACAACACTCACACGGTCACTCACACGTAGGCATGACAACAGCATGGAGCGCCGCATGCTGTTTTAGGAAACTCAGGAATGCCTGTGTGCTGGTTGTTCCTCTCATGTGCCTCTGCCGCCAGGTATAAAGCTGTTTGTGTCGCTGCAAACAGGAGGCAACGCCGCTGTTGTACAGTCATCGGAAGCCTTCTCGTTGTTCATGTAAACATTCATTAGCCCTTTTAGAGTGTCTGTGGGAAAAGGAAGGCACCGACGGCGGGACTTTTTCTCAGGAAGTTGAGAGGTCAGCTCGTGGACGCGGTCCTTAGCAGGCGGTCTGATTGCACAGTTCCAGGAGGGGCCGTGGCTGGTTCTTCGAGTCACAGCTGTCTTTGGTTAACGTGCGGCCATCGTGCCCGATGCAGCTCAACTGACGCTTGCGGAATCCCCGGCCGCAGGTCTTGGAGCACGCCGACCACTCCCCCAGCAGCCAGGCTGGACATTCTTGCGAGGCGCAGGACCGCGAGGCGAGAGGACGGAGCTCTTCGGGGCAATCCAAGGATGGATGCCCCTGTGGGTCCAAACACACAACCTCTCTTTGTTGGAGACCGCCTCCGCAGGTCTGTGAACACGGACCCCACTCCCTCAGCGTCCACTCAGCTCCACCGACATCCCGGATGGCGTTGATTGATTGCCGGCGGGCCCCGTTGTTGTTGGAGGCTGAAGCTCCGCTGTTGGGTCTTGGAGCAAAGTAGCTGTACTTCACGCGAGGTCTTGGGGCTTCCCCCACTGACAGCACCTGGATGGTAAGAGGCTCAGGGAGCGGCGCAAAGCTGCGGAGGCGCTCCAAGGTGGCAGAAGAGCCACTGTACCTCAACAGAGCCCCTCTCATAGCAATGTCCGTCTCCATGGTCATCAGTTTGTAATCGCCGTTCAAGAGATATGTGCCGTCCTGACGGCGCACCGCCAAGTAGCTGTTATCATTGCGACCGTTCCCTGGAGCACGTTGTTTGACATCAAGGTGAGTTGCACCAGCAGGAACGGTTACAATATCCTGATAACCAGGCCTAAAAAAAGCCAATCAAATACAAAAATGATTCTTCAATTCATAAGATAAAGGGTCAGAAAGCTTACAGGCTGATAGGGCCTTCCTTACCTTGCACGGTCGAGGGAGCCAGACACTTTCTTGCAGGTTGATCCATCTCCACCACAAACGCCGCACTTATCAAAGCGTCTGTTAGAGCCGATGATGCGGTCACATCCAGCCTTGACGCACTGGCCTTGCACACATACTGAGGTGGAGTCGGGGCTGCAGGGTGTCCCATCAGCCACCTGGGGTCAGTGAAAGCACACACAAACGGAGTCTTGTCAGATGGTTTTGTAAGTGTGTTAAATCAACAGATTAAGTCTTTTTCTAATGCAAGAGTGAGAGCTTAAGTTGTTACAAGAGCTGAGGCGTGGGAATTATTCTGAAACTTGTTCTAAAGCAAAATGATTAAGAATATATATTTACTGACCTTAGATTTGAGAACAAAGAAGTATCCGGTTCCCTTGGCCCGGCACACCAACTTGCAGCGGTCTTTTGGTGAAACTCCGGCATACTTGGGCACCCATTCGACACCTTCCCCTGAACCCAGCGACACCTGAGCGGACATGTCGTTGTGTGCAAGACACTGCTCTTCACGGAACGACAAACCTGATGACGAACAAAAGAGACAACTGTTTGCGACAATTCAAAGGCAACTGTCAAATTATATACTATTTTTTTCCAAATCAGCGACAGAACTTCTTACCATTGGTGTCTGGGCAGGTCTCCGTGTTGCATGAGCGATACTGAATTCTCTTGCCCTCGCAGAATTTGCCCCCATTTTTGGGTAGAGGGTTGTCACAGGAGCGAAAGGAATACTGAACTCCTCCGCCACAAGTCCGAGAGCAGTCACCCCAGGGTCCCCATAAGCCCCAACCACCATTGACTGGAGTCTGTGAAAAATATAGAGATGGGTTTAGACTTGAAATGTGTCAAAACATGACGCTCAGACAACCCAGAGGACAGTAGGGTAGTGCGGTTCCTACCTGATGTTTGGCGGCCTGGGTCTTTGTGAGACACTGTCCAGCCAGACAGTAGCTCTCAGGCCCGCATGACGTTCCATCGGCCCAGGGGAAGTTCTTGGTCTGGCACACCACCAAACCATTGGGTAAAGTCACCGTGCACCACAGAGCTGCACAAGTGCTGGTTTGCTCTGGGCAGTTAACGGATTCTTCACCAAAGATGAGGCGGCACTGGTGGTTCACATCGTAGACCGTTCCCGGGAGAGGCTGTGGCAGTGGCTGTGGCTTGGCCGGCTTGTCCAGCAGGCACTGACCGTAGCCGTTGTCCAGGAAGCTGGTGATCATGAGGGCCGAGCAGGGAGACCACGGCTGCTGCTGGTCCAGGTTGGACAGGGTGGAGGCCATCATGTGGGAACCCCAGTGAGGCCCGTTCACTCCGGAGCAGAGCTGGGCATCGTCATGCGGCATGTTGAAGACGTGACCTGGGATGTATGATACTTTTAATGCCATGCTCGAGTTTATGCACCAACGTGTGTTATACGGCAACACATTCTCACTCCCAAGTTGTCACATATTGACCCCTTCACGTCACTTTTTGATGTTTTGGGTCCCCAACCTCCAGGCGGTGAACCAAAACCAGTCCAGTACCATGACGTGTAGCACACCGGTACCCAAACCCGACATGAACCAAATGCGTTACTGGGTGTGAACCAGTACCTGGTTAGGGTATCGGTACTGGACACATCCTGAGGACCAGTGTGCATCCGGTACTGCATCCGGTACCATGTCTCTTGATTACGAACAGCCAGCACGTCAAAAACCGACAAATAGGGGACACCCACAATGTCAAAAAGTGACGCAGAGGGGTCCTTAAAGAAAACTTCAACATGTGAAGACTTGGGGATGAGAATGTGTTGCATAATGACACACCGGTATTCTTACCCAGCTCGTGTGCTACTGTAAAAGCAGCTTGCAGTCCATCATCTTCGATTATTGAGCAGCTTCGTTCAGGGTCGCACACTGTGCCGACATCCGCCATGCCCAGAGTGTCACAGTTTTTGGCACCACACAGATCCTAATCAACCAGATGGAGCTCGGTATCAACTTCTGGAAACTCTTGACCCCAACTTTTGTGCATGTGTTATTGGACTCACCAGCCTGGTGAACAACACGGCTGTGTCGTAGTGCTCCGGGTGGCGGTCGCTGGTGGGGTTGTGCTGCCGCTGCCACTGGCAGAAGTTGCGGAGGGTCATGGCTGCGTTGGAGGACACCTGAGGGCCCTTTTCCTCCTCATACACCACCAGAAGCTTCACCACCGCCAGGCTGATGGAGTTATGGATGCCCGGGTGACGGTAGAGGCGGGACGCCACGGCCATGATGGTTAGGAGGTAGGGTTTGAGCCCCGCGCCATGGAACTCGGCCATGGACTGATCCGCCACCAGCAGGATCTCCAGGTAGCGAGGGGTGGAGACGAATCGCCTGGATCTGTGGTGATCTGTTAGGGGGACAATGTGGAATATTACTCTGTTAGTGGCTGCCTCATTGTGGCACCACCCATGGCTCCTCCTCCACCTAAAATCGACCTTCTATTAGTGACAAAGCCAGAAATTCTTGGGAGAAATAAATTCCTTTGGGGCGAGTTGTACCAGGAGTTTAACCTCCATCCCCGGCTCCCTCCCTCCTTTATTCCTTCTGTTTCCACGAGTTTAGCCCGCACAGCCTGACACATCCCCCTCACCCCCTCCCTCCTTTCCTTCCTGGCTGCGAGCTGACAGCGCTGTCAAAAGGTGGCTGAGTGCAGCAGGGCGCACGGATCCAGCTCCCTGGAAACACTTTTGGAGCGACGGACTCCAAAGTTTCTAGTTTCTGGTGTGAGAGTTTGCTGAAAGTGAGTGATGGTGTGTGAAATGCGCGCGGTACCTGTCTGGTCTGCGTTAGGGGCTCCGTGACTGGCCTCCGCTCCCAGATTCTTTGGCATTCTCTCCTCGTCCTCGTTGACCCCGCACTTGGAGCTGCCCTCCTCTTCCCCGTGAGCCGCCCGGCTTCTGCGCCGAATCGAGTGGACCCGGTCCAACTTGCTGGAGTTGAGGGGCTGAATGAAGTATTCGTCCCCTTCAAAGTAGAAGCCGCCGCTCAGCCCGCTGCACAGGTTGAGCGCGGCGGCGGAGCGCGCCTCTCCGTTCACGGTGCCGGAGAAAAAGCAGCCCGGTTCCGACCCGCTGTCGGGCCCCGGCACGGACTCCGGACTCCCCACAACATGGAACACGAACCCCGGCGCCAGGAAGGTTTGGTCAGGTTCGAGCCGCAAAATCAGCTGTTTCCCAAACGCGTCCAGCTGGTAGACCCTCATCTCCCCCACTTTCTGCTCCTCCTCTGCAGTCAGAGTCCGCCACGGTTCACTGTGGTCCGGCTCCAGCCGGACCGGCACCACCGTGCTCTCCTCCCAGGTGCAGCGCGCCGCGCCGACGCACAGCGCCACGATGGAGACGCGTAAAAACCACATTACGCAGCGCTGGAATCCAACAAAAGTAACCAAAGTCCTTCGAACAACAACAAAAAAACGATTCCTTTAAATTATTGTTCCACAAATCTTCAGAAAAATCCAGTGCAGAACTCAGAAGAACACCTCCGATCTGTCTGTTCAGGAGATGCACAAAGCTTGGAGCTCAGCAGTAAATTCCAGTGGATCTCTTTAGAGCTCAGGAGGCAGCTTTCTTGACTGCTGTCTGCTCTTGCCTTGCAGTCAGATCTGAGCCGATCCTCCTATATATACATTTCACCCCCACCCTCCCCTGGCCCGGGACCACCCCTTTCCTGAGGGCCCTTTGATCTTAGCGGGGCCAAATCCCGTGCGCAACCAAAACGCAGCAGCGAGTTGGAGCGCGGCCACGATAATCAATCATCCTGGAGGAGTGGGGGAATCTTTTTTTTCTCCCTTCAGCCTGTGCCTGTCAGAAGACTCAGAATACAACTCAAACTAATAAATGTATGTTTGGAGACTAAATCAAAACACAAACTTTTCCACTTCTTTGTGGAAATTTTATCTCAGTTGGAGATGAGGAGACCCCGGCCCTCCACCTTGCAGCCAAGCCGGGTTTGGCTCGCCTCAGAAGCTGTCCTCTCCGGGGAGAGGGAGCAAAGCGGGGCTACTGAGGTCTTAAGGTGGAACAGCCAAGAGGTCTCCAGTCCTCAGACACACCACACACCTCATCTCTGTGTTATAAGAAAAGCAGAACTCCTATTCATATAAGCCACACTTTTTGTGTTAATTCTTAGAGCTGTGATGATCAAATAATCACTTAAAATCTATAAAATAATGTCAAAGCTTGTTTAAAACCCTGCACATTAATGGTAAATAAAAAAGCAATCACAACTTCACATTTTTGGCTTAAATTTATACAAAACTCATCGAAAACTATTAAAATTGATGAGCTTGTGAGCAGAACTTGAATTCCAGTCCACCTTAAGAGCGTTGGCTATGAAAATAGATTCTGTTGTAGTTCCATTGTTATCCACTAGATGGCAGACATGTTCTTAAAACCACCTACAGATCACGAGGGAGATGTCCTCATGCTTGGTCGGCAGGTGGCGCTGTAGAATTAGAATTAGAGAAGCCCTAAAGCCAGAGCAGGATTTCATGAGGCGCGTGGGGGCGACGTGGAGAACGCTGCAAAGGAACAAAATCCTCTCTAAACTTAAAGAAGTGATGGTTGATGATTTATGTAAACAGAAAAAAGGTCAAATTCTGTAATTGTTTTTTTGTTTGTTTGTTTTTGTTTTGGCAGTGGGGGATTTTAATTACTAATGTAGGTCAAATTAAACTTTATTTATGTAGCAATTTTTATAAATCAGTGATGCAAAGTAATTTATAGACTTAAAATTAAAATTAAAATATAATACCTGCAATAATACTTGTGTGAATGCTTTTTGCTGAAAGTAGTCGCTGAAGATGCTGAAACTTTTTGCAAGAAATGGTGACACAGTTTACTTTAATTACAGAAGGGATTTGCTGAAAATGCAAAAGGTATTTGCACTATGATGAATTTGATAAAAATACTGGAAATTTCATTAAAGAACCATTAAAGAGTGCAGAAATTTCTGAAAAATGTGTAGTAAAGTTGCTTAAAAATCCATAATACATGCCAATTTTTAAAAAAATATTTAGTGTACTGCTTAAAAATGAACTCCAAATTAGCCCCAAACACAAAAAACAGATAATTGCACGTCATACTGATGATAAAATTAATATTTGTCCACTGATCTGTGCTATAAAAATGTTATTTATTTATAATTCAGACCAGGGGTCTCAAACTCAATTTACTTTGGGTCTGACTGAGGCTGGGCCATATGGGGTTCCATTTGTACCAAAATATATCTTTGGTCCACTGCCTATATCTTTGGTCCATTGTCTATGTCTTTGGTCCATTGTCTATAACTTTGGTCCATTGTCTCTATCTACTAAAGAAGCTACAGTTTTGATTAGATGATATATATGGGCTGCACGGTTGCGCAGTGGTTAGCGCTCTTGCCTCACAGGAAGAAGGCCCCGGTTCTGGGGGGTCTGAAAAACACCAACTGGGGACCTTTCTGTGTGGAGTTTGCATGTTCTCCCCGTGCATGCGTGGGTTTTCACCGGGGACTCCGGCTTCCTCCCACCGTCCAAAAACATGCTTCATAGGTTAATTAGTGACTCTAAATTGCCCCTAGGTGTGAATGTGAGAGTGAATGTGTGTGTGATTGAGACCCTGAGAGAGACTGGCGACCTGTCCAGGGTATATCCTGCCTTCGCCCATTAGTAGCCGGGATAGGCTCCGGCACTCCCGCGGCCCCGAAATCGACAAAGCGGCTAAGAAAATGAATGAATAAATGAGTTTTGATTATAAAAAGGTAGTAAATGGAAAAAAAATGGGAAATAATTAATAATATGGGAAATATGGCCAGAAATTGGTCTTAATTTATTGATATGCATGGCCTTACAACAGTCCTAAGAAGTCTGAAATTGAACCTCAAGAAACTTTTGGAGCCCTTTTGCTGATAAGGAAAGGCGTGAGGATGTAAGGGTTATAGCGGTGTGTGGTGCTTGTTAAAGTACATCTGTACCATCAAAGTTAGGTTTTATAGGGAATCATTCTGAACAACTATGTTACATTTTTCCTTGGCCTGATGTACCTGTTATGTATTTGTGATACTAGTATGAGGTATGAAACACAATTGTAAATCTAAAGTCTGAAATTGTGTTATATCTACTTACGTAGTCATGTAATTTATTGTTACTTGAGGATTCCTAATCACCTGAATCTATGTTGGAAAAACATAAATATCTGACCTGAAGTTATGAACCGGATAATGATGATACACATAAAGGAAATGGTATGGTTGAGCCGGAGTGGGATTATATAAGTTCGCTTCCCCCCAGTCCCTTTTAGACAATCTAACGTTAATGTCTAGTTATCCTGTGTTGGACATGTCTTTATGGAGGAAAACTTCTGACGATTGATTGTATTGCACATGAATTTTGTATTTTCTTGATTGATTGAAATAATCTAATCTAATTTGTTTTACTATTGCTTTGATTTTATGATTCCATCACCCACCAGTGGCACTGTGGAGTTTATATACGGGAACAGGTGTCAGTGCACAGGAGGTCACACCTTAGCTTCACTAAATTGACACATTTGTGACATCTTTTTTTCTTTTGACTTTTAACATCTTCATGCAACAATCGCCACCCTGGCTTTTGATCAACATTTAATAAATACGAGCTCAAACCCTAACGACTGTTTTTCCTGGACAATGTTCTTCACTCTGTCACTGCCTCCATTCATTCCTGAAGGGTGACTACAAATAGGGGCGAAATCGTCGCTTTAGGGAGTAAATATTTGTGAGTCTGACTCTGACAGAGCGATTGCCTCAGCCACAAACCTCACAGTATGTCATAGTTACAAAAACAATGTTGGATGCTTCAGTGTCAAACTGCTAGCTTTAATTTGATCTGAAAGTGCCACATAGTGATCTGCGCTTTTACAAATAAATGTGGAATGATTCTTTTTTTTTAAACACTCCTGAGATTGCATTGTCTTTCTGACAACAAATCATTATACTTCTACCACCTTGCCTAAAATTATCATGAGCTGTTCTATAAAATGCCATAATTTGACTGAAATATATTTGTCTTTATTCAATTTCTTAATTATTTTTCTATATAAAGTGATAACAATCATAATTTTTACAATTATTCATTATTTCAAAATCAACTTTTTTTAAATTTATGTATTTTTGAACATTATTTTTAACTTTAATTATTATTTTTCATACAACATTTAGCTACCCTTCTAAAAGAACGTTCGTACTAATAGTTTTTCAGTTCTTTTTTAACTCAATTTTCATGTTTATGGTTTCTGACTTTAATTTTTTTATTTTATTTCATTAATGCAGTTTTAACTGTATTTGCTGTAGTTTTACATCAGCTTATATATCCATAGTGTTTAAAAATATCATTTTTCAATATGTGTAATAAAATAATCTGAAAGAAAACAGACCAAAGTCACCAAAAACAGTTTTGAAACCAATGTTATGACACAGACACGCCTTTAAATATACATTTTTATACTTTATAAACATATACTTTATATGGAATACTGTCAAAGAAAACACTTTGCTTACATCAGAGTGATTCAAGAGTCATATTCATCAGTTAAATAGTTATTTGATACAAAATTACTCCAATAAATAAAAGTTCATCTCCTTGTTTTCTGCTTTTTTATTCACACATACCAGTTGTACAAACAATAAATTACAAGTTCAGTGCTGTTTCTGTCGCTCAGGGAGCAGAGTTTTGCTGATTTGAAAAAAAAAAAAAAGCTGGTAGAAATGGGATTTTTTGCACATTTTTCTCTAAATATTGTTGCATTCAGACATTTATCATCACGGTGACGTGGTGCCAGTATTTCAACTGGGTCACGCGGCGAGAAACAGGAACGCTTTTCTCCCGCCGAACGGGGGAGGTTCCCCACACAGGAAAGCATAATAGTAACGGGTGCCAGACATTGCAGCACAATGACATCAAGTTATTTCCAAGCCCTCCAGATATGTCGTTCACGCCATTCTGCCTAATTATCCACGAGAGTTGAGGTCATCTCTTTTGGAAAACTTTGAATTTGGAATCCAATAGATTTCCCTTCCTGCAGAAAGGCTTGTCTCTAGACATTCTTAACACATTTACGAAAATAAAGTACAATTATGCATAGATATTTTTAAATGGACCTAAATAAACTTTAATAAACAAATATGGG
Source organism: Oryzias melastigma (assembly GCF_002922805.2). Lineage (NCBI taxonomy): Eukaryota > Metazoa > Chordata > Actinopteri > Beloniformes > Adrianichthyidae > Oryzias > Oryzias melastigma. The sequence continues at coordinate 3,297,098 of NC_050513.1, forward strand.
TTCCCATTTGTAAATCCGCCAGGTAAAATTTGATCATGAATGTTTTTGGTTGTTTAGCATGTTTTTGGAGAAAAAAAACAGCAGGTCTCATGTATAAAAAAACATTTTTTCACCTTTTAAATTAATGTATTTATAAATGTTACATTTACCAAGTAAATATTCAGTTAGCAAGCTAAAAAATTATCTTAAAATAAAAAAAAATAATCTAAATATTTATTTTTATGAAATTAAACATATAGTTTGCCAAAAAATATTTTGACCTGACCTATATATTTATTTTCCAAACTAAATAGTTGGGTAAAATCTAAATAGTTAGAAAACTTAAATATAGTTTGGATCTAAAAAATTAATCTAGAGCTAAATATTGAGTTTTGAACTAAATATTTATTTTCCAGACTAAATATTTAGATTCAAACAAAAGATTTAAATCCAGGATAAATATTTAGTTTTTGATTAAATATCAAAAATAATAAAACCAAAATATTCAGTTTTTAACTAAATATTTGTTTTTTAACTAAATATTTATTTACAAAACTAAAATAATTACTCTGGAAAATGTATATTTAGGTCAGATCTAAATATTTATTTTGCAAACTAATTGTTTAATTTCATGCAATAAAATATTTAGTTTGTAAACTAAATAATTTTTTTTTATTAAGCTTATAACTACATATTTAGCTTAAAACTTAGTATTTAGCTCCAAACTAAATACTTTGTTAAAAACCTTCAATGTTTAGTTTGGAAAATAAATATTTAGGTCAGATCTAAATGTTTAATTAGCAAACTAAATGTCTAATTTCCTAAAATATTATATTTAGTTTTTACGATAACAATATAATTTCAAAATGAATATTAAGCTTATATTAAATTAATATTTAGCTTGAAACTAAATCTTTAGTTTGTAAATGTAACATGTAGCTACATATATTCAAAAGGTGAAAATCTGCGTGTGAAAAATAAGACCTGTTTTTTTCCCCCGAAACATGCTAATGAACCAAAAATATTGATATTAATATTTTACTTTGTATATTTACAAACGGCACTACATAAACAAACATGACCTGATGCTTGATGTGCATTAGCCTGAGGTGAAACCGGTTGGTTCAACAAAAATGTTTTTCGTGACATAAAAAAAAAGGCTTTCGTTTAGAAATCCCTCAAAAATCAAAAATAGTTTATTTGTTCTGTTACTGAGCAATAATCAAAAGTTTTTGACCCAAAACGGTTGTTTTTGATCCTCTTTTTTGATACAAGTTAGCAGTCAGTGAGAAGCTAACGCGAGATGTTTTGAAGACCTTTAGCAGAACGTAGCGCTAGTGTTGAGTCTTCGGTTCATTTTTGTTTGTGCTGTTTCTTTAGTAGGACTGTAAAACTGCAACTTTACCTGAAGATAAAAAAGAAAAAAAAGTCTGCATAGTGAATTATTCTGAAACACAAAGTACAACTTCCTGTTGGTTTGATTCCACATAAAGTCACAAAAGTTTAGCTCATTTTCGTTTATGCTAGCATCACATCTGATGTCTGGGCCTTTGTCACTAAATGTATATTTTCATTTTGATCCTAATTTAACCAAAAATCCTCCACCATATTTGTCAACCTGAAAAAAAGCAAATAAAAACAACAAAACGACAAAAAATGACTGCATTAAAATCTGTTGCTGTTGCTGCCAGTTTCCAGGGCACACATTGTCATACAGAGACAGCTCACACCCACCCAGTCACACAAACACACAAACAAAACCCTTACAATGAGGATATAAGTGAGAAAGAAAACATTTCTAGAAACACACAGTCTGGAGTAAATGGTCTGATTTTAAAGTTTTGGAGACAGAAATGTGCATGTTTGCTCATTAGACCCCTCTTCACACATAGTACCAGGAAGCCATTGATTCGTTGTGATCAAATAAAACAAATTCTATTGGTTTTCATCAACCAATAAATGGAAAGCTGGGCTTGTTACCGAGTAAAACAAAGTTTCACAGAGTTAAATAAATACACTTTTTGTTTTTTCCATTTTTGTCTTGTTTATGGAGTTCAAAGTTGTTTGCAGGTTGGTTTATTTCAATGACTGTATATGAAAACTGAACCGAGTGAGTGTGACATCACCCATAGAAAAATAACTTTCTTCAGGCTCCAGTCAAATGAAGTCAATTATGAATGTTTGAACTACAAATTGTCTGTAAGCAGTGATTGGTCCAAGTCTGTCCACTCTGGCCAATCAGGGGTGAGCTTGTTGGAAGGCGTCACCCCAACCATCCCACTTGTAAGCTGGCTCAAGAGAATCTGTCAACCGTTTTGAACGTTGGACGTAAGACTACATACTTTTTTCAAGGGACGACTGGCCAGTTTATAACTTTAATAACTTGCGCTACAGAAAAAAAAAAAACCATGAAAAATTCTCGGTTAGAAAAAAATGTCTAAAAAATATATCTGAGCAAGAATGGTTATTCTGACTAATAAAATGACAGAGTAATAGTTGTTTACTTCTCAATAAAAGTCAATGGGATTTTGGGTTATTGGACCAGCATGGGCTTCCTGTTTGGGTCACTCAGTTCAGCTCACATATACAGTCAATTGTCTACGTTGAGGTTTTGAGCATTTGACTCACAGCAGAAGGTCTCACATTCATGCTCTAGCATGTTTAGCAATCACACCACTGAATGGTGTTATGGTCCAGCTCTATAGACCAGCCTCAGCCTATGTGCAGGATATAAGGCTGGCTTCAAATAAAAACAAGACTGATTGAAAATAAAGCAATCTTCAACTAGAAAATGCTAAATTGATTAATCAAAAACATAAATTGCTATTTTCTTCACTTTTAGTGCCAAACTTCAAACATTACTAAAGTAAACTATTTTTTTTATAACCAAATAAATTGTTTTTAAAACAAATATTGATTGGCTATTTTATTAAATTGATTCAATAAAGAAAATGATTTACACCAGCTTAAATGGGAATGGTGGCTAGTCTGGTGTGAAGAGAACCTAACAAGAAAAACCCAACACAAAATCCTCTGGAAATACTTTTTAGCACCATTTTCTGTTTTACACAACTTCCAAACCTGTTATTAATTCCTGGTTGGATGCGGTTCTGTCTGATAAACTAAAATATTATTGTCTCATGTGTGAAAAGGCCTCAAGACAAACGTTAACACCATGGAGACACGACTCAGGCTTCTGTCAAATTATTGAGTCATTCGTATATATTAAACAGCATCTTGGTTTAATTTTTGTTTTTTTCAAAACACTGGAACCACTTCTACTCTGCTCATGTGATCAAAATGACCAGAACCAGTTGTGTGTTTTCTGGAAGAACTTTCTTTCCGAGCTGTATTTCTACAGAACTGCATATTTCTGTTGACTAGATTCCAAAATGTGTGGATTTTCCACTTCAGTCTTGGCTGCATTTTTCACAAATGTGGAGAACATCCACATAGATGCTTTCCACTGTGGAAGATTTTGGAAGACAATCTTTTGAATGAACACATCAGCTAGACAAAGAGTCATAGTCTAGGACAAGGGTGTCAAACAAACGGCCCACGGACCGCTTCCGGCCAGCCAGATAGTTTAATCCAGCCCAGTCATGAAGAGAAAAAAATATGAGGATGTTCGGGAAAAAAATTAAGTTTTTAGCCCATTCCTGTGGCAAGTTACAATTCTTTAAAGAAATCGCCTGCAATATACAATTCTGCCACTAGAGGAAGCAAAGGAAAAGAAAAACCGGAATACATGAGATCAAGAAATAAACAGTATTTCTTTGCAAGGAGGTGCCACACCTGGGTAAAAAAAGAAAAAACTAAACAAAAAAAAACTCTACAGATAACAAGTTGACCATAGCTTATCTTGCTATTACATTACTGGTCCGGCCCACTTGAGATCAAATGGGTTGGATGTGGTCCCTGAACCAAAATGAGTTTGACACCCCTGGTCTAGGACATGGCCGTTCCTGATCCAAGGCTATTGTACACGAGCACATACACTCATCTTGTTGTCCTCATAATAGGAAGATTAGGAATTTGTGGTCTAAGCAAAGGTCACCATCATCAAATGGAATGGAATATAATGATGGAAGATTTATCTAGTAGTAGCAAAGAATATTGCAACAAAGATCAACAGTCTAGAGCAAGAGTGCCAGAATCTAGTCCTCAATGGTCCTTGATCCATTTCCAACTACCCCTACCTGTGCTGTTCCTTGAGTTGAGCAAGCAGGTATATCTGGAAACCAGCAGGACTCTAAAGAGCTGGAGTTTGGCACTCCTGATCTAGTGGGTCAGTGTTTCCTAAGATTCTTCTATCACATTTCACGGTAAACATGCAGGACTGAGCGATTCAAGGGCATCATGTGTAGGATACAGGCTCTGGAGCAAGGTAGCCATGCAAGTAATCAACATCAAGCATTTCCCGTTGATGGGGCTCTTGTCTCGGGCACAAAGAACAAACAAATGTGACTGTAGTGACGACATAGTCGTAGCCGTAAAAAGACACACATGCCATCATTGGGAACAATCCTCCAGGATTGAACTGGAGTAACGGTAAGTACTTTTATTTATTGTGGAAACTATATGCAACTTGGGTCCTTAGCTGTTCCAAGGCGGTACACCGTTTTGCTTGAGCTCTGCATAGGTCATTTCTCTGGGCTTAAGTCAAGTACATCCATGCCAGTCTTTCTTTAAATCTCCTTATCTTGGCTTTGTTCACCAACATTTACAATCCAGTTTAAGGTTCTTGTGTTTCAATTGGTTCATTGTCTTAAATCCACCACTTGTTCCAACAAGTCTTTTTGTCCAAAACTGCTACCTTAACATTTCTTTACCAAACAGTGCCTGAAGGCGGAGGGCCGGACACCTACGAGGCAGTTCTTAGATAGTTTTCCGTGTTGGTCCTTGCATTGAACTGTCCTGCTCTGCCATCCAGTGTCACATGTCCTGGAACATGCCATCCAAGATCCCGTCACCCACTGAGGCCCTGTGGTAGGAGGCGAGGGGCCAAGTGCTGCGATTGGCCCTTGGATCAGAGCAGGGAGAGTAAAGGAAGACAAAGTGGTGCTAGAGGTTGTGGAGGTGGTTCTTGTTGTGCTAGACGTTGTGGTGGTGCTCTGTGGCTGAGTCATCTTTGGGGCTAACAGTTGCTGTGGTGATGTCGTTCGTGGCATGAAGAAACTATAGCGCACATCCAATGACTTTTTTGCATCCGTAGCAAGAATCTGGACTACCAAAGGTTCTTTGAGAGCTCCAGGGCCCATGCTATGAAGCCACTCATCCCGCTGACTCCAGCCGCTGTAGTTGAGCAAGGAACCATTGAGAGGGACGATCGTCTCTGACGTAGAGATCATAAACTTGCCATTCAGGAGGTACTCTCCATTGGGCCGTCGAAAGGCCAGGTAGGCAGTGAATCGGGTTTGGTCCTTAGCCTTGTGTTGACGGACCTTGATGTGCGTGGAGCCAGCAGGGATCTTCACGATGTCCGTGTAGCCTTTGCTAGTTGGCAAAACAAAAGATAAAATCTAGATTTAATGCACAGTTTATCACAAAACAAAAAAAGTATGTGACAAAACTACTTCAATAAAAAGAAATGAGAAGGAGCCGCGTCTTTATTTGGACATTTGTGAGGCCTGTTCTTGAAAATTGCCTTGCTGCTTTCCTCTGCACTCTGAGCCAATCAGCAGAGGTCTGAAATGATCAATTAGTTCTGTTGGATGAGGACTGGATCTATGCCCCAATTAAGGGAGATCATTGAAAACAAACCCCATTATTTGGTTCCTTGCAGTGGAGAGATCCTCTTGTTTCTGAAATGTTTTGACTATCTTATCTAGACATTGACGTCAGTCTTACCTCTTTTTTGTGAAATTCCCAACGACCCGTATGCATCCCGTGCTGTCGCCTCCACATATCCCACACTTGTCGTACTGGAGCTTGGAGCCTATGATACCATCGCACCCTGTGCGCACACATTTGCCTTTCACGCACACTGAGCTGCTGTGGGGTCGACATTCTGTCCCATCCACCACCTGAAGACAAAAAGTGATGCAATTACTTTTAGTGTTTTCAATAAAGCCATGGCCTTTTCGTTTTGTGTGACTGGCTTACCCTGTGTGAAAACACCACATAGTACCCCGTTCCTTTGGCTCTACAGGTTAGCTTGCAGACATCTTTGGGGAGAACCCCTGCATACTTTGGCAGCCACTCCACGAAGGTTTTGACCCCTTTAGGATCTGTCTGGGGACCATTTCGGGCTTCACATTGCTCCTGGCGGAAAGTTTTATCTGCAAAAAATGTCCATGTTTACAGTGAGGCAAAAGTGTTTTAATTAGTAATGCTACAATCACAGATACAACTGCCACCAATCTTCAAGATTTCATGCCGCCCAATTTTTTTGATAATCGTTGGCGTGGTCGTAAATGTAGAAAGTGGCAGTGGGTTGGCGGTACTGTACCCTAGGGTACCCTAACTAGGGTACCCTAACCACAACCCAGTACCGGTACTGTTCCAGTACTGGTCCAGTGCTGGTCCATCACTGGTCCTGGGTTATGGTTAGAGTACCGGTACTGGGTTAGGGTAGCAGTACTGGAGGTGACTCGAGGACCAGTGCACATCTGGTTCCACATCCGGTACCGCATCTGGTACTGCATCCAGTACGGCATCCAGTACGGCATCCCAAGGGTTGTGGACCCTTGATTTTACAAAGAGCCAGCGCATCAAAAACTTGACTAGTTGGAGACACTCAAAACGTAAAAAAGTGATGCGGAAAGGGCCTTTAACAAACATCAATATGTGACGACTTGGGGATTGAGAATATGTTAGCTCATCAGACAATTTTGGGGAACCTTGGAGACCCTCCTATGAGTCAATTATTGCACTGCTGCCTCCCTGCCACTGGCTTGTAACTGGACTGGGCCCGGGCGGTCACTGACCAATGTCGAAAAATCGTCCGATTGCCATAAAATTGTCAATTTGTGTAAAACCTCCCATGTACGAATGCGACTGCTGCCTCCTGATTACAAACGCCGCTGCGTAACCACCTGCTGATTTTACTGAAAAACTTGCATTTGCGGTGGCATTTTAGGACATGTGACCGTAGTCTTCCTTTTCCATCCCCTACTTACTTGATGGTGGGCACGGAGTGACGTTGCAGGACCTGTAGATGGCTCTCTTTCCAGTGCAGTAGCGGCCGTTGTTCCTTGGTGGTGGGTTGTTGCATAAACGCTGCGCAAACTGCACCCCACCTCCACAGGTTCTGGTGCACGAACCCCACGAACCCCAAGAACTCCAGCTGCCGTGGTTGGACGTCTGGCAGGGAGTTGGGCAGCAGTGAAGGAGTGACATATATAGAAAATAAATGGAGAGGGGGAAGAGAGAGAATCAGTAATGCTTATCAGACTTGTTGGAAGTTGAAGTGACAACGTGTCGCAGGAAAAGGCGTTCGGAGAGAACGCCAAAAAACGTGGCAGTGTGGAAAGAGGAAGGCCGTTGTCATCATGTGATAATAACTAACGTCTGTTTATAGCAGCAGGCAGAAAGCTCACATGGTCCCCTTGAGGAACAGCCTGAATAAAATTCCTCATTTTTGTGTTTTTTCCAGTCTTTGGTACCATGACTCATCACTTTTTGACGGTTTCAGGGGAAAAAGTATATTTACTGATCTTCATATTCCCCACTCTCTCTTTGGAAACGACTTCTTTATTCACTTCCACAACTGAGTCTTTATTATCCCGTTAATTTTTCCTTTCCATTGTAAAAGCGATTAACTCTGCACTCGTTTTACATTCAATCATGGAGTTTCTGAAGTCTAATATGGAGCGGTAAACTGCACAGCAATAAAAACGAAGCCAGCAGAAGTTTGGGTCCAATCCAGCGAGGACAATTTTTCCTCTCCTGATACACAAACAGCACAGAGAGGCTGCCAAGAACAGATTTGAATCTTTAGCTGCTTCAAGTCACATTGATTTTAAATCAAAAGGGAATGAGGCAACAAAACGGCCGACCAGCAGTGACATAAATAGAAGAGACCACACAATGAGGCCACCTAAGGAGTATGCCAATTCTTTTCATAAGACTCCTGTGCATCTGAGTGAACACTAGAAACGAGAGCTACAGGAGAAATCTGTTTTCTATTTCGGTCCCCTCATAAATCTATCATGTCCTCAGATTATCTAAGGCTCTCACCGAGTAGTGCTTCTTGCGGGTCTTGTCCACGCACTTCCCCTGCAGGCAGATCCGTCCCTTCCCGCAGGGGGTTCCCTCAACCGCCGGCAGCTTCTTGGTCAGACACACCATCTGTCCCTGGCGAATCACTGAGCACCACAGTCGGGAGCAGACGTCCATGCCGTGGCAGACGGTGTACTCTGGGCCAAAGGCCAGGCGGCACTGGCGGACGGCGTCGTAGCTTTGACCCGGGAGCTCCTCCGGGCCGAGAAGGGACTGACGTGGGGAGTCCAGGAGACACTCAGCTGTTGTGTACGGGAGAGAACAAAGACTGTTAAGCCTCAGACAGACATTTGGACTACTCCCTCTAGTATCAACATTGCTCCTTATAGCTTTAGTTGGCGTCTTGCAAGGCAGCAAAGTGTGTGAGTACTACTGACAATCTTTTGGGGTCAGTGTTCAATGCTGTTCAATCTATATTTTGGATCTCCAATAACCACCAATTTTGTCGGACAAACTACGTCTTAAAAACAATCAGACTGATTCTCTAAAACGATTTCTAGATCAGTTGGTTGTATGCAAAACTGGCGCATGGTAAACTGGGGTTCGTCTCCCAGGGGGGGCAATGAGTGTGGGTCCCTTTGCAAGAACTAGAGGTTCCCGAGTCAGGGTTTCCCAGTGCCAGTTCCCAGCCCGGATGTAAAACAGGGTTGTGTCAGGGAGGATATCAGGTGTAAAACTCTGATAAAACCGAGTGGTGACCCTGATGGGGACAACAAAAAAGTGCTGCTGCTATGCGTCCACGTTGCTGCACAATTGATATAGCCCTTCCACTCTCCTAGGCTTGTTTACATTAAAAGTGGGGTCATCTGGACCCCACATGACAGTGCGTTGAACTTTTTTTCAATGATTCTCGACCTTTACTGGTGTCCAATGACAGAGATGAAGTCTTTTCCACCTTGTCTACCTTTGATATGGAAGGGCTAACACCTCAATGTAAGGGTGGGGTCATCTGGACTCCATAAGAGAGCTCGAGAAGCGTGCTTATGGGCTGCCAGCAGATAAGAAATTGGACAAGAACAAATCAAAGTTACTTAGCAAACTTAGCAAACTGGATTAAAGAAAAACCTCCCACATGTGTCCTTTAGAGGTTTTAAGGACACATAATCAACAGTTGTAGTCAATTTTGCCTTAAACGTCTCCTCACGTCTTGTCCCGTAAAGGTTCAATCCAGTCGACTGAAGAATGAAAGCCTTCGGGACAACTGACAGTTTTTCTGTTTAAGATAGTTCGAGTTCCCAAAAGAACACTGTTTTTACCTGTTTCACATAAAGAACTAAAAAGAAAGGCAAAACAACATAACCTTTCACTCCCTAAGTGTTGGAGCAGCAGCAGAATGTGTCAATCAAAAAAAAAAATGTTTGCAGGCAAATTTGGCTGAAAGCCTTGAAACTGTCATGCAATCTGTCAAAGGCGGAGCTTCAGAGTTGTCATGAACAAAGCTACACTATGAAGCTTAACCCAAGGAAGTCGACAACATTAAAAAAATTGACAGGAAATTTAAATCCGTTTGGAATTAATCCACAAAAAAATCTTTTTTTAAGAGATATAAATAGTATTAATTAAGATACGTTGGTTGATTTGGTATGTTTTTGCTCAAGTCAAAAATATTAACCTTATTTAGCCACTTTTGATTCACACATGGTGTAACTGTATTATAAATAATTCATTATCAACAAAGTGTCATTCTTAAAATACAGTAGGAAGTCATTTAAAAAATAGATGAGCTATTCTCACCATAAAGATTTGAAAGCTAGCTAATATTCGTCCCGCCAAAAATGTTTTTGAGTTTTATGGGGGCAGCCATTTTGAAATGAGCTGGAAAAGCAGTTCTGCTGCCCCTAGTGGAATGATGAGGAACTACAGGGCAGACATTTTTGACCAAATTATATACAGTGTGTTTTTAACCTTTTAACACATGAGGCGTCGCCAGTGACGCTTAGATATAAAAGCTTTAACATACTGTAACTTTTTGATCGTTAACACGATCAACATAATTCCAGTAGTTTCTATAGGTAACAAGTAACTTTCAATATTTTACTTTACAGAAAAACTAATTTTGTCAAGATAACATCGGGACATTAATAACAATAAAATAAAATGATCTGGAGGGTTGGATAGGATTACCCCGAGGGCCGGATCCGGCTCCCAGCCCTTGACTTTGACACGTGTGCTAATGAGATAGGGGTCTCAGAAATGCATGTATCAAATACGATACAAAGGGTCTCTAAATACAAACATGAATCCTAAAAGCTGCACTTTTTAAAGAAATGAAAGACTTCTTTTTAAAGCAAAGATTAGCTCGTTTTCTCACCGTTCCCGTCATCAAAGAAGTCGGTGATGGTGGACGAGGTGCAGCGACTCCAGGGCTTGGATGCGTCAATGGAGGTGAGAATGGAGGACATGAGCCGCTTGTCGCTGTTGACCCCAAAGCGCTCCTCACAGAACTTGGAGTCGTCGTGGGACAAGCCCAGCAGGTGACCTGGTGGGCAAACAGAGAGAGGAAAGGTGGGTTTATATTTAAAAGCTGCTGGAAAACTGATGTGTCATTCTTTTCTTTTAAACAAATAATGGAAATTCTCCTTTTGTTTTGCTTTGGAACGATGGTGAAAAGGCATGAAAACTCTCCCTAATCACTTGGCAGAACTCCCAGAAATGACAGGATTTGCCTCCAAAAGAATGAGAGAAGAAAACATACCAAGCTCTCAGATTACGAGGTGGACGAGGTGATATTAATCCACAAATAAGACGTGTGTCGACAGATGTGCGTGCCTTGGCATGATTGCGCGGCTGTATCTGGGTGCAGTCATGCCTACCGATTTCGTGAGCCACCGTGAAAGCCGCGTGAAGGCCGTCGTCCTCGATGACGGCACAGCTTCTTTCTGGGGAGCAGATGGTGCCGACGTCCGCCATGCCCAAAGTATCGCAGGAGTGATGGCCACAGAGATCCTGAGGGAAAGAGGTCTAAATCATCATGGTGTTTGGCACTTTTCAAATACTCGTGTTCACACTGGAAAATCCGTACCGTACTCGAGTACGTTTGATATAAAAGTGCTCTAATGGTTCCTTTAGATCAGGGGTGGCAAACTCAACCACACAGAGGGACAAAATCCAAAACACACCTTAGGTCTCGGGCCGAACAGGATAAACATTTATTGAACACCCTAAAACTACATTTTTACATTTTCAAAAACACAACTTTTTAGCATTACTATGGATAAAACAGACTTATTATTCCAGAATAAATCATCTTAAATCTTAAATAACGTTCAATATTTTACTCTCCATAAAAAAATATTTCATTAAAATAATAGTTGTGGGCAAAAATCTGAGCAAAAATTAAAAAAGTGTGAAAAATGCCAATTATTTCTTGTTGGACTTTTAATTTACTTTTTACCAATTTAAACTGATTCTGGATTAAAAATTCCAAAGTAGTCTCCTGACTCAAAGTTGTGAGCAAAACTTTCAGCCAAAAAACCCCAAAAGTGTGAAAAATTCCAATTTGTTAAAAATTCTTTCTGTTTGGACTTTTAATTTACTTTTTACCAAGTTATACTGATTCTTCATCAAAAATGACAAAGTTAGAAATAAGTGCAAGATAACATCCGTTCATTATAATAATAAAATAAAATGATCCAGAGGGCCGGATATAATTACCCTGTCAATTCTGACAGGAAGTTACACCAAGATACATGAGAAAATCTGTTTTTTTTTATATATAACAAATTTTTCACAATAAAACACCGCAACTGACAAATGCAATCATGTTTTTGTATCTTAACAGACTGTGGACTAGGGCCACCACGACTAGTCGACTAATCGACGACTTATCGACTATTAAAATAGTCGACGACTAATTTAATAGTTGATTAGTCGTTACTTTATATTCTATGGAGTCAGAGTTTAGTAAATTTGAAAGTTATAATGGCATTATGCTAGCTTTTTGGACTATTTATTAAGGTTTATTAAGGTTTATTAAGGTTTTTTAGGCTATTTTGAAGCTTAGCTAATATTTCAGCTACATGCTAGCTATTTTGGGTAACTTAGGATGTTTTCAGATTTTTAGGCTAATTTGGAGGTTAGCTAATATTTCAGCTGCATGCAAGCTGTTTTGGCTAACTTAGGCTTTTTTCAGTTTTTAGTTTAATTTTGCATTTAACTAATATTTTAGCTGGCTATCAGTTTCAGCGTTTTCAGCAATTAGCTTCAGCGTTTTTAGCTATCAACATCAGTTTTTTTTAGCTACCAGCTTCAGCGTTTTTAGCTATCAACTTCAGCGTTTTTAGCTATCAACTTCAGTGTTTTTAGCTATCAACTTCAGCGTTTTTAGCTATCAACTTCAGCGTTTTTAGCTATCAACTTCAGTGTTTTTAGCCATCAGCTTCAGTGTTTTTAGCTATCAACTTCAGCGTTTTTAGCTATCAACTTCAGTGTTTTCAGCTATCAACTTCAGTGTTTTCAGCCATCAGCTTCAGTGTTTTCAGCTATCAACTTCAGTGTTTTCAGCTATCAACTTCAGTGTTTTTAGCTATCAAATTCAGCATCTTCAGCTATCAGCACGAGCATCTTCAGTGGCCAAATTCAGCTTACAGCATTCACACTAGCATTATCACAGGTAATGCTATAGATCTAAATTTTAGTTAGTTTAAAGCTGATGATGGTTAAGATGTGTTTTTTACATCCAGTTTGCACATGACCCGATTAGTCGACTTATTGGAAAGAATAATCAGTGATTAATCAACTATTAAAATAATCATTTGTGGCAGCACTACTGTAGACACACATACACAGATAGACGTAGTGGGTAGGTGTAAAAAATCCACTTTTTTTCCGACTAGTCAAAACAACATTAAAACATTGTGTTTGTGTCTTCATTGGTGGAGGATAAACCAACAAAAAGAGTGTATAACACCGTTGTTATGGGGCAAATAAAGCTGTGGTGGCATCCTCACTCAGGTCTAGATCCCTATGAGCAATGCGGACATTGACCAGGTATGGTCAATCTAGGCTATTTACTAAGAAATCCGTACTGTATTTGAGTAGATTTGACCCAAAATATGGTTTATTTGAGTGCTGTAATGCCTTCCTGCAACCCTTGTGCTATCTTGTTTTACATTAAAATTGGGGTCATCTGGACCCCATAAGGTAGCACAAGGGATAGACAGTGTGAACACCGGCCAGGGTAGCCCAGACTAGGCGTGGCGTGTTCTGGCACGGATTGGCTTGTGGGAGTGGACTCAAAAGTGAAATGATTGATTGGAATAAAATGTTCCTCTCGTTCCAGGAGACGAGCTTTGTCCAGCTATTTTTAGAGGGTACGGACATCAACTGCACAGACGATTGACCTAGTTCTACCGCCTAGTGACACAATTTAGCTCTCACCTTTTAATTATTATTGTTTTTATGAAGTGGCAACATGGAAAAGAGCTTCCCCACCCAGCACCACCACTTAGTCTAAGTACATTGCATTGATTCTGGCTCATATTTCCCACACACGTCCATGTAGATGAGGCCTGGGGCCGAGCAGAAATCAACCCTCCAATCACGCCACCACATCAGAGCACATGCTCGTACGTGCATCCCAGAAGCCACATTGAAACCCGCGAAAGCTGGTCTAGAGATGGACATCCATGCGTAAACACGCATGAATCGCCATGCTGAGCGGCGCTGACAGGCCTGCCGGGCCGTGTGAGAGGCTCTGTGGGCAGGGTGTTTACCCGTTTTTGGCCCATCGCTTCAGAACAACCTGCCTTGTGTTGAGAAGCCGCACACATGACTGACTGGGTGGGACTACTTCACAGACACGTTAAATAGATATGAAACACTAGCTAAGAATACATAAAGGGTTTGATTTTGCTGGATACTCGGCTTGCAATCTGACTCGCTGCAAGGAGAGCCCAACAGAACTGAAGTTCTGGGTTTGTCTGAGCGTGGACCATCATGAAGTATGTAGAGATCAGATCTCTTTTTTCACTTTTTCTCCATTTATTTTGCTTCCTCCCATCCAGACGTCTTTCCCTGGAGTGGCACAGCGAAACAGGAAACACTGGTCAAAGACGTGCGAACATAACCTGAAATAACCCCCAAACACACCTATTTATTTCTACTTCCAGCCAAGCCTCCGCCAAGAGAAGGCAAGAAAACAAAAATAAGTTGAAGGAATGGAGACACCAGGGAGATGGAATAAAGCCGGAAACGAAGGAGAGGACCCGGGAGAACAAGGGGTTACGGAAATATTGGCAGAGACAACACGGGAGCAGGTGGCAGGCCGGCCGCAGAGGTCAGCGGACGATCAAAGCCCCGCTTATGTGTGCGGTACGAGACCACTCCAAACCCAAACCCAACGTCTGTGTTAAGCAAACAGAGGGCCAGACGCACACACGGGAAACCCTTTTGGGGGAGGGGGGGTCACTTACTCCACGAAATACAACCCAAGACCATTCAAACAAAAGTCCACAAAAACGGACCGAACAGACGGACTAACCACCAGAAACAAACGTGTTTGAAAGAAAACATCCAGAACATTTACTAAATAACTGGGACTCTGGATTTAACTGTTATGTATTTAGTTTTATATTACCAAATAATGGAAGAACTTATCTTGAAAACATGTGCAAAGAAAGTTGAGCTGACAGTTACAACAAAGAAATTAAGGTTTAGACTAAAGTGTAGAGAAGCGGTCGGTGGAAGTATGTACTATAGTCATTCGTTTACCAACAAACAAAAGAACATTTTGGTACAGTAGGTACTTCAGAGTTGTAAACTGTACTACTACTTCATTCTTCACCAGAGGTTCAAGTATAGCTACCATCTATCCCTCCGTCTGTCCATTAATCCATCCATCTTTCTTTCTTTCATTCTATCCATCCATCCAATCTTTTTTTCCTTACATCCATCCCTCCCTCCATCCATCCATCTTTTCTTCCATCCATCTTTCTTTCATTCCTTCTATTCATCCATCCACCTTTCTTGCTTTCCTTCCATCCATCCATCCATCCATCCATCCAATCCTGCTTCCTGCTTATTTCCTTTTGAGGGTTGCTGGAGCCTATCCCAGTCACTGTTAGGTGAAGGTAGGGTACACCCTTGACCTCTTTGTCACTAATTAACCTGTGATGCATATTTTCAGACTGTGGGAAGAAGCCTCAGCGCCCCGAGAAAATTCAAGTGGATGAGTAGAACATGCGAATTCAAAGAACATAAAGGTCCCAGTTTGCATTTAGACCCCCCCATCACTGTGCAGCCCATAAACACGACTGCTATCATTTAGATCGAGCAGCAAAGGGAAAATATTGAAATAGATACTGAAGTGGTTTTATGCTCCTAAACAAAACGCGCAAATATATGAATTAAAAACACGCAAATGTGCTGTTATTTTGTGACTGTTAGCATTAACAGAGTAAAAAGTTTTGCACTGGGTTGCAAGTGTTTATTGTTCGAACCAAAGGTGGCGGGGTATTCTAAATTTAAAGCCCTTTAACGTCATTGAAAACACAGAAAACAAGTGTACACATTCTCTTTCCAGAGTCCTCACATATTGACTAACAGTTAAGGACCCCTCCCCCACTCTGCGGTTTTTGACGCGCTGGCTGTTGCACATAAATCCAGGGTCCAGGCCTTTTGTCGGGTCCAGCCTGGACCGGTTATCATACATTTTTTAACGCATTTATTTAAGATTATGTGACATCACTTCCTGTCTAACCAAGCAACAAACATGAAAGCATAGGTTCTGTTTCCCCTATACCACATGTGTCAAAGTCAAGGCCCGGGGGCCGGATCCGGCCCTCCAGATCATTTTATTTTATAGTTATTAATGTCCTGATGTTAACTTGCGCTTATTTCTAACTTGTATGATTTTGACAAAATATATTTTTATTGAGAGTAAAATATAGAAAGTTATTTAAGGTTTAAGTTGATTTATTCTGGAATAATATTCCTGCCTTTTTATCATTCCTACTTATGTTGAAAAGTTACAGTTTTAAAGTTTTGAAAATTGGCATTCTCTTTTTTGACTATTTTGGCATTGCTGCTTTTTTGGAGTTAAGCTAATATTTTAGCTACAGGCTAGCTATTTTGGCTAATTTAAGCCTTTTTTTCCTGTTTTTTTAGTCCATTCTGGAGTTTATCTAATATTTCATTTTCATGACAGCTGTTTTAATTCTAATATAGCTGTTTTTAATTAAGGGGTTTTTATTCTCTTTTTAAATTATTTTAGCTACATGCTA
>NC_050513.1:3313589-3320966 GCF_002922805.2 Oryzias melastigma
ATTTTAGCTGGCTATTACCTTCAGCGTTTACAGCTATCAATTAGCATCTTCAGCGGCCAAATTCAGCTTAAAGCATTCACACTAGCATTATAGCAGGTAATGTTAGATATCTAGTTCATAAATATGTTAAAAAGTCCGTTTATTCTTCTTCTCTCATCAAGTCCACCCGAAATGGACACTTCCTCTCCAACCCTTCACAATAAAAGTGGAAAATGAAAAATTGTAAATTCCCACTCTTAATGTGAAAAATGTGTTACTGATCTGCTATGTGTTGGGAGGGAAATAAAGTCTCATTAAAATAAAATAAAAAAAACCTTATGCTAGGGTAACTATGTTTGCTGATTAGCGGTTACTCACTCCCTAATATAAAAGAGAGATAAAGAAAAGTCCTTTATCAGAATTTTTAAATAAAAACTACTTTTACTATAATCACATATTATGGTGTTATTAAAGCTAATTTTTTTAAGATTCTACTTTTTTCCCTCAAATGTTTTCCCGGCTCCATCAAGAATATAAGGAGATGTTTTCTTTCTCTAGGAAAAGCGATGAAACCTGAGCAGGCTGCCTGAACCCAGCTCCCTCACTGTGGAACATCAAAGCTTTGATGGACCAAAAACAGTTCCCTCCTGTTTGCATGGGCAAAGGCAAGAGCCTAAAAAGTCAGAGCTCAAAGAAAACCATCAGCTGTGACAGCAAACAGGAGTCCGCCTTAAAAGTCCCCCCTGCACGGGGGTGTGAAGAGCCGGTGTTGTTGCAGGACAGACGGAGTCCTCTGGATGTTTTGCATTATGTCGACAGGCCTGGAGCCGAGGTCAGGAGTTTGATCTGAAGGAGCTGTCAAAGATGTCAGACAAAATAAAGCATGTGTGAAATATCAAAAGCATTCAAACAAATATAGTGACGAGCTGTGACGGGGGCGAGGGCTGGGAAATGTACACTTCAACGTATAGGCCGAGACAGACCGGAGCGGGTCAGTGATGTACAGTAGACGGGACAGACTGTACTTTAACAACAGGCTGCTTTAGCTGTTTGTCTAACATGTTGACGTTCCCATAATGTTCTGCTGTTTTCCTTACGGTTTAAGCTAGCTGACTGACAGATGACCTGAGAGTACAAAAGAACTTCACATTTTTACAATATTTCATGACACTCAACGAGATATCTGTTTCTTTTTTAATTTAGTGCCACTTTGACCCCTTTTAGACTTTAGTGTTGACATTAACTCTTCAACACAATTACCTTCATTTTTACTACTTCTGAAGGAGAAAAAGCAGTTCAGCACCCAAATACAACACCCTAATACTTTAGTTCTTTACGGTAGTACTACTTTAAAGTAGTAACTTATGGTTATACTTTATGGTCGTACTTTACTTTAGTTCTCTATTGTAGTATTACTTTACGGTAGTTTACAGTAGTACTTTAAGGTTGTACTTTATGGTAGTACTTTACAGTAGTCTTTTATGGTAGTAGTACTTTACAGTAGTTCTTTACGGTAGGACTACTTTATGGTAGCAGTTTATGGTAGTACTTTACAGTAATTCTTTACGGTAGTACTTTATGCTAGTCCTTTACAGTAGTACTACGTGATGGTAGCTCTTTACGGTAGTATTGCTTTACTGTAGTACTTAACGCTAGTTTTTTACAGTACTACTACTTTATGGTAGAACTTTATGGTCGTTTTTTATGGTAGTACTACTCTACAGTAGTACTTTATATTAGTACTTTTCTGTATTTTGAATCATAGACCAACTTCACAGTAGTACCGTACAGTTGTACTTTATAATAGTACTTTACTGTAATTCTTTATGGTAGTATTGCTTTACGGTAGTTCTTTACTGTAATACTTTATGGTAGTGCTTAATGGTATTTCCTTACAGTAGTTTACTTAGTCCTCTATGGTAGTATTACTTTATGGTACTACTTTAAACTAGTATTTTACAGTAGTACTGCTTTCTGGTACTACTTTAAGGTACTACTTTACAGTAGTACTTTATGGTATTGCTTTAAGGTGATTCTTTATGGTTATTCTTTCTGGTAGTACTTCATGCTAGGACTTTACAGTAGTTCATTACGGTAGCACTACTTTATGGAAACAGTTTATGGTAGTACTTTACAGTAATTCTTTACGGTAGTACTTTATGCTAGTCCTTTACAGTAGTACTACATGATGGTAGTTCTTTACGGTAGTATTGCTTTACTGTAATACTTAACGCTAGTTTTTTACAGTACTACTACTTTATGGTAGACCTTTATGGTTGTTCTTTACGGTAGTACTACTTTACAGTAGTACTTTATGGTAGTACTTTACTGTATTTTTTATCGTAGAACTACTTTACAGTAGTACCTTCCGGTTGTACTTTATGATAGTACTTTACTGTAATTCTTTATGGTAGTACTGCTTTACGGTAGTTCTTTACGGTAGTACTTTATGGTTGTGCTTTATGGTAATTCCTTACAGTAGTACTTTACTTGGTCCTCTATGGTGGTATTAGTTTATGGTACTACTTTACACTAGTATTTTACAGTAGTACTACTTTTCGGTAGTACTTTAAGGTAGTACTTTACAGTAGTACTTTATTGTTTTGCTTTAAGGTGATTCTTTATGGTTATTCTTTCCGGTAGTAGTTCATGCTAGTACTTTACAGTAGTAAAGTGTTGCTTATTGACACAGAAGTGTTTTTCAAAGCTTTTTTGGCTTCAAAGCCTTGAAAAAATAAATTAACCGCATAAACAATTGAAGAGTTATGCTAGTTCCAAGATTGTGAGTTAATTCCTCTGGCCGGCTAAACCTCCAGTATTAAAGGGTTAATAAAGGTTGACTTTTAAGCACAAAAATGAATAAAAACAGAGGACGTAAATGTATGTGTTTAACTCCTTTAACATCAAAGAAAAAAGGTTGAATGAATAAAACTGTTTCAAAATAAAATCACTCAGTCTTCAGTCTTAATTTGAAGACACAACATCCATTGGCCAAACCCAATAATTGAATCATATTCCTGCATGTTTCTTGCCAATGAATTGCTTGTATGTTGATTCTTTTATGTACAAAATTCCAATGTAAGGTCAATTTTTCTTCAAAATAAATCTCTAGATTTGTTCATAGAAAACATCCAGATTTGAAGCTCTACTCTAATCAAATTGGATTTGCAATAATAAAATTGCCTCATGGAAACACGTCAATTTTAAAAAAACTCGCATTTATCAAAAAGAAGTTTTTGCGCTTGAAGGAGGAGGAGGTTTTTGAGGTGTATCAAAATGGAAATATTATACAGAACTGCAATAGAAACATTTTTTTCAAATTAATTGAGTCACATGACCAACTGGATCCCATGCTTGGCTAGCATCACACGCCTCATCAAAAGTCGCGCGTGCGATGTGGAATTGTTGGATTCACGGCTCCTCTGTAAAATCGCTGATCATGATTTCCCAAAATGTCTTAGCTTGTCGCTACATAGCCTGAATAAGACGCTGTCGTCTTCTTTGATTGATGAGCACTAGCGCCGTAACAGAAATTTGATCGTATTTGGTGTAAGTCCAGGTGTTGTTCACATCCATAGCCGTGAGTTGGTTTGTGTTTTTTCTAGGGCTGTGAACATTAACGCATTAAAGCACGCGATTAATCAAGAAATTAACGCGTTAATATGAATTAATGAAACTAATCGAAGAAAAAGTTCTTCACTTTAACTTGGCGATTCAGGCTTCCACAACGTGCGTTAAAACATAAACAGGTATTATCCCGCTTATAACATGGTTACTTACAAAATAAATAAATATTCAATCGGTTTTTAGTAATTTATTCTTGTTATTTTTGCGGATTAAGTCAAAGCGGACTATTTTACCAAGTAAAACATTGTGATTAATCGTGATTAATCACAACAAGAAAGTGCGATTAATCTGATTTTTTTTTGTAATTGATTGACAGCACTAATTAAAAATAAATGTTCTAAATGTAGAGTTCCGTGTGGGATTTCATATTGTGATTATTCACAGATAATAAGTGGTCGGAAAATACTGAGACTAAAAAGAATTCAAGTGATTAATCGTGATTAACTTTTTCAAGGTTCCGATTAATTAGTTAATTTTTTAAATCGATTCCCCGCCCTAATTTTTTCACATAAATAGGATTTAATGGAAACAGTGTGATTGTGAAATTGTGTATTTTAGACATTTCTAGAAATTTGATCAAGTTTTGCGCTAATGATTACCAGCTTTTGTTGGGCAATCACTTCCTGGTCAGTGACTGTTAGCGTCACAGTTTAGCATTAGCATCATAAATAAAGTAGTTATCAGCACAAACTGGGAAGAAAAAGTGATTTAGAAGCTCAAGATTCTCCTCGTTCACGTCACCCGGATTAGAAATGGGAGTAAAATGGACCAAAAGTCGCGTGTCTACAACCCCACAGTAGCGCTTTGTCCGCTGTCCGAGCTCCCAACAACACAACCATGCGGAACATTTAATGTTCCCACATACGCTGATGCGCTCTCACAAGAGGCCTTCAATGTGCTCCTTGTCTTGTTCCGGCGCTGGCATGTGTGGAGCCGGTTGACACTGCTGCCGCACGGGTCAGCTCCCAGCAAGGACGGCCCGTTGGAGTAATTGGACCCCTCTGCCCCAACCCCCCACGGGACAGGAACAATAGGAGGATCTGCGATATTCACTGTAAAACTTTTTTATTTCTGTTTTTTAAGACCTTTGTGATCCTTAAAGTCAGGAGGCATAATGAAGCTAAAATGAAAAGTAGGAGCCATTTTTTGTTTTTTAACACCAGAGCTCCAGTGTTTATGTTCTTTGATTTACTGTAACTTTTCAACACAATCAACATAATTCCAGCAGATTCTGAAGGAGAAGGATCGTGTTAGCGCTTGAAGAGTTACAGTACGTTAAAGATTTTGTGTTTAAGCATCATATAGAAGGTCCAACCGGTAGTTTATTCATGTTCTGCTTTTATTTTGAAGGGTTGGAGAGGAAGTCTTAATCATTCCCCAATGTAGGGGAACCGGAACCCTCAACTGTCTTAGTCGACTAATCTTGGCAGCCCTAGTGTCCAGTAGGGAGGTCAATGGTCCCATTTTTAGAGTCTTTGGTTTGACTCGGCCTGGACTTGAACCCACGACTTTCCAGTCTCAGGGCGGACACTCTACCACTTTCCAGGACACTGAGCTGGTGAGCTGGATTTTGTACTTAGAAGTGTATTGTCATTTTGTTTGTTTGTGGAGGTGAAGCTGGGATTTTTCTTTCATGTCTACAAACAGTTCAGAATACGGAGTCACTGAGGGCTCATTCTGCACAGAAACCCCATTTAGGTGCAATTAGGCTATTTTCTTCTGCTGAAATTGCACCGATTAAGATCAAGAATGTGAAGTTTCTCACAGATCTGCGCTGTGTTGCAGGTGATCCTGGCGACAGATTCAACCCACAGCTGTGAGAGAGGAAAACATCTCGAGCCAAACATCTGATCGTTCCTCCGGCAGCCAAGTGGAGATGCAACACAAGCCACAAGGTGTTCAAGAGGTGCGTGCCAGAGGACTGACCTCAGGCACGCGCGGCCCAAAGCCTCTCCAAGGAACCTCGTCGCGAGCAATGACCGTAAGCACGAGATCCTGCCGGCGTGTTATCTTCTGGCACCGCAGTCCAAGGTGAAGCCATCTGACCCGTCAAGTGGAGCAAAACCACCACGGAGCCCCACCCAGAGGGAAGAATGCGCGCAGATCCGCCGCTGCTGCCCTGCGGCTTTGGACCAGCCACTTTAGGAGGGAGGAGGAAAGAAGGGGATGGATGGATGAGTGTGGTCTGGCCTCCAACATGGGTGTTGGTTTCCCTGACAGTCCCAGCTGACAGACGGGGTGGGGGGGATGAGAGAAGAAATGGGAGCGCGCAAATGTGATGAAATGCAGGGAATTGGGAGATATTTCTGCAATGCGCGCAGCAGCTGATGCGAAATCTCAAATATCCATGGGAAGAATGTGTGCGTGAAGGTCGTGCACGCGCAGGATGCATGGACCGGGAGAAAAAACGCGCAGTTTTAAGGTTCAGAAGGAAAAGTACACCAACAGGACAAACGCAGGGTGCTGCCCGTGTGTGGATGCGCGCGCGTGTGCGCGAGGGGAGTGCTAATTAGTGGAGTTTTAGTTAGAAAACGCCAGGTGAGCCCGCTCAGTCCCCAAAGTTGACTTCACATCCTAAAGGTGAGAGAGGCGGTCTGTTTACCTGCCTGGTGAAGAGGATGGCCGCGTCGTGGTGCTGCGGGTGGTCGTCGTCCAGCGGGTTCTGCTGGTTCTGCCACTTGCAGAAGCTCTTGAGCGTGGCGGCGGCGTTCCTGCTCACCTCCAGACCCTTCTCGCGCTCGCCGAGCACCACCACCTTCACCACGGACAGCCGGACGGGGTTCTCGATGCTGGCGTGCCCGTACAGCTTGGAGGCGATGGAGGCCAGCGTCAGCAGGTAGTGGTTCAGGTCCTTCCCGTACTTCTTGGCCATGCTGTCGTCCGCCACCAGCAGCAGCTCCACGTGCCTGGCGCGGGACACCGACCTCCTGCGCCGCGCGCCGCGCTCATCCTCCCGGTGCAGCCTCCTCTTCCTCCCCCCGCGCGCCCTGTCGCGCGTGCCGCAGCTCTCGCGCCCGTCGTCGGCCGCCTCGAAGCGGAAACTTTCGCGCGTAAAGACGTGCAGCGCGCTGTCCGCGTCCTTGTCCTGCAGCGCGCGCACGTCGTGCTCGTGCCCCCTGGCGCGGATGATGGGGGTGATGGTGTAGCGCGACTGGTTGACGGCGAAGAAGCCCTCCAGCCCGCCGCCGCACAGGTTGAGCACGGCCAGCGACTCCGGCTCCGAGTTGACCGTGCCGCGGTACGCGCACTCCCGCTGCGCGGGCGCGGAGCTCTGCCCCACCAGAGCCAGCACGTACTGGGGGCTGAAGTGATGCGCCAGCACCGACGCGTCCCGCTCCATGTCCAGCTGGAACCGCCTCCCGTCCAGGTACACCAGGTAGCCCACCTTCCCCCCGCCGTGGTAAATCCGGTCGATCGTGCGCACCACGCCGTCCGTCCTCCGCGCAGGTGTGAGCCGCGACGCGCCAGCAGGCTGGATGTAAAAGCCCTGGAAAGTCGGCACCTCGGCTCCCAGCTGCGCCTCCGCGGCGCACAGCAGCAGCAGACAGCGAAGCATGCCCGCAGTCAGAGCTCCAAGGAGCCGCTCCATTGTTCAGAACATCTACGCTTCCGCTAGAACAGCCTCGGACCGGCCGGAGACTCGACCCGAAACGCGCATCCTCCCGGAGCCGCGGAGGGAGCGTGCGCAGCCTGCGAGGGACGGAGCTGAACTTGGAGAACAAAAACACAAAGTTTGCTCTTAATAGAACCCGGAGAGTTGAAGTCCTGCCC